>NC_068997.1:57138224-57145676 GCF_001194135.2 Octopus bimaculoides | reverse complement strand
GTATGTGTGTGTGTGTGTGTGTGAATGTATGTATATGCATACTTATGAACGCTTACACTGAGAGAGAGAATTAGAGAGAAACACGTGTATATGTATATAGTTTCATTGATAGATCAGCAGATACATATGCCACTTGCGAAACTGAGCAATAAATCTTCACTTTGTTGTGCTGTCTGAAAATCGTATATTACCGTCCATATACTATACAATTAGAAAATATCAGCTCTGATTTCCTGCGACATTATTACTAATAATACTGAGGTCAGATTTATATGCGAGATTTTTAATTTGTATTTATATTTTGATGTTACTTCTTTAGCTTGACTATTACGCGGCGCTGTAAGTTAATAGAAACCTGTTCAAAGGGAATATTTCTGCTGTTTGCTATTGCTTACTTCTTACAATACATATTAGTTTTGATTGAATTAGTTTAGCGCTCGGTTTGAAAAAGAAACATTATATGCAAGATATGTCTGCCATTTTGAGTGTGGAAAGAGATTTGTTTTTTGTCTTTATATTCCTTTGTCTCATTTTCTTCAATATCATTGCCCACATTACGATTTTATTAGGAAGAAAGTCAACGCATAAATTTAGTAGGTGAGACAAAGCTAATAATAAATTGATAGCGTGGTATAACTCCTAATTGTGGAGAAATTTTATTTCAATTTTCCTGTTGTTTATGGATGGTTTGTTAAGGCTTCAAATAATCAGATTTATAGAGAATGTAGGTTTAGCACTAATTTGTAACTGAACATTCTCTTTTAAACGAGTTCAGGTGTATATATTGCAGTAGGTAGAAGCTTTAAATCGAATATCTATGAATAAAGAGGAATGACAAAAGTAACATAAACAAATCTAAGCAAAACATTGAAGGTTTGCATTTGATAATAAGATTGCTACTTCCGATAATTAGGTTTCACTTAAACAAAATACGAAAGAGAAAATAATTCAGTTAATGATATAAGTGTTGAACATTTAGAAGTATATGTAAGCTCTAATCAGGTTACATCTACGAGAAGGTTTCGATTCTAAGTTGCACCTGATTATGTCCCAGTACTATTATTTGGCGATACTATTGTGATAAGCGAACTATTGAATTCATTCTCCCCCTCACTAAATGTGATATTATGTCATACATAATATAAGAGCTGACAGGTTACAATTAACCATGCTTGTCTTGTATCAGACGCTCGGGGAACACATAGTCCGTTTGAATTTCTCAGCTGTGATTACTTTGTATGACATTGTACATCCACTCTAAATAAGAAACGAATGCAATTACAGATCAATATTACAATGAAAATAAGGCAACGAGCTGTCAGAGTCGTTAACACGCTGTACGAAATGCATAACTGTATTTCGCCCGTCGCTACGTTCTGAGTTCAGATTCCGCCTAGGTCGACTCTGCTTTTCATCCTTTCGGGGTCGATAAATTAAGCACCAGTTATACACTTGGATCGATGTAATAGACATGTCCCCCCAAATGACTATCCTTATGGCAAAATTTGAACCAATATTAATATCATATTACAAAGTATTTTACCTTTGGGGGCAAAGTAATTAACCGAGCTTTATAAAACACCAAACGACTGCTACTATTACTACTATTAATTTTAATGAATAGAGGAATAAATTTTGATACATAAACATCCGGTTCTCTTTACTCCGAAAATCAAATTTTGATGAGGTAATCGGAGATAGAAGAGCCAGTAAAAGGTTGGATTAAATAATTCTTGCATTAGTAATGTTTCAATCCAGAGTTGGCTTCACTTTTCAGTCTCTCTTCAGCATCGAGGAAATTGGTATCATCTACTCATTGGAGTTTCATCTATGAGATGTAGAATGCTGCACCGATATCAGAATCAATGCAGGTAGCGGACAAAAGAACATCCAAGATTGCAGTAAAACAAAAATCGCTCATCAAAGAACTTCAATCAAAGGTCCGTCCTCACTCTGCATTTTCTACAACAATGGACGATATTAAATAGAAGTTGTTGGTCTCCTGCAAATTCTGTTCCATCTCATTAGTGCCGCTCAACACTCATATTTTCTCCATTTGCCACCAATATTTTTATTTTCCAAATCACTGCATTAACTATTTTGCCCACTACTTTCACACCAAAACGATATCCCTCTGAAATTTTCTATTTGGCCATGCTTGTTTTTGCTGTAAACTTGCAGCTATCCTGAAGAACTATCGAGCACATTTATTTTATGTGTTGTTTGTTTTTATTTTTCTTACTTGGTTATGAGGGAGGTGTATTGTAAGGGATGTGAGCAGAATCCATTCCTCAAGATCGAACAATGAAAATAAAAATAAATATGAGTATGGTTTCCCTGGAAATTTCTGGAGATGTGACAGGAAGACCAAAGAGAAAAAGTCACAAAGCGTCCTAAGTTTGTCACGTGAATTAAAAACAAGGGTCATGTATAGGAAATTATTCTTGTTTTATATTCAATTAACAAAGAAACATTTTTATAGGTTTACAAGTGCAACTAAAATGATAAAAAAAAATTAAACCTCGCTAAAACAAAAGCGATGAAAACGGGTGTATTTAATTAGGCAATAGTGATTTGATTGATTTTATTTTGACAACTTTCAGTATTGAAGTTGTGAATGATTTGGAGATTTTCTGCTGTCTGACAAGATTTACGGATAAATCCATAGTGTTAACTTTAAGAGGCATTGATTTTTAGTTTTACTTTTACCACTCACATCATAGATTGTACATGATTACATTAGAAAAAAAATCAATTGCGTAAACTTGATGTTACTGGAATGAATAGTCTGAAGAAAATTGGTATTCTACGTGTTTTTCCTCCAATTTTTCACTTGTTTGCTTTCCGTGTGGATTTCGTTCAGGCTTCAAATATCTATATTCTATTTAGTTGTAGCTGTTTCTCTTTCATTTTGGAGTCAGACTCTTGCCAACGAATTCTTATAAGTAGTTATTTAACGATTTTATAGCAGAGTTGTAAAGCTGCCTTTTTCTCTGCTCAATAGTCATACCTATATAATCAATCGGCTTCCGTATTTGAACCCATCAGACGTTGCTGTTGGATTTGTAGCTAGATGAGATCAGGATGAAAACCACTGCCGGACACTTCGGGCAGATACGTTGTCTCGTAGACTCGGGTTGACCAAACGGTTTCAAAGGAAATTCAATAGACAGAATGTGTGACAATTCGCGAGAGTAATCGATCCTGTTCTTGACTGACAGTTTTACTTTGTCACGTGGTTTGACAGCTTCACATTGTCACTAAGGTTGTCGCTGTTTCTCTAGAAGTCTGGAGAATAAAACTACATCCAATAACATTTTTATTTAATGAGGGATGTTGATGAAATATGTTAATAATGCATAACACATTCGCTCATCTACCAGCTGATATACACTGTCCAGTCACTGACCTATTGCTCAGATAATAATGCAAGTTTAAACTGGGATTTTGATAAATAGCTTTGTTTGTTATGTCCCGGCCAGCCTTGGTCAAGAATTTGTAGAGTGAATGA
Source organism: Octopus bimaculoides (assembly GCF_001194135.2). Classification (NCBI taxonomy): domain Eukaryota; kingdom Metazoa; phylum Mollusca; class Cephalopoda; order Octopoda; family Octopodidae; genus Octopus; species Octopus bimaculoides. Next base: position 57,142,165 of record NC_068997.1, on the reverse strand, counting down.
CATTCTTGCTCCGAAACAGCGAAATCTTGTTCTTTGTCCATAATTAGATTATCTAGACTTTCAGTTACTTTACATGATGTGGAGGTGGATGGCTCGAATGATTTTTGTAAGAGATCGATCAGGTGGGCAGCGACCCGGACCATATTGCATCGCAACTGTAATATAATGTAATATGAAAATCTACAGCAAAGATCTCTTCTTCAACTCTCTCCAGCCTTACAATACGAAAAACTCGGTGATGAACAGCTCTCTTCGTTTCTTCATCTTCTACCATCTACATTAACTATTTTGTACTGACATAGACGTATGCTTTAATGATGTGTATGTATGTGTCTGTGCATGTATATATATATATATATATATATATATATATATATATATATAAAAACATACATATATGTGAGAGAGAGAGAGACAGAGAGAGAAGAGAGAGAGACCCAAATAAAAGGAGCTAAGCGGAGAAGGATGAGAGAAAAAATAAGTGATATAAATCAACAAACTGTGATTGGCTGAATGCTTTTTGGCGCATGAGTACTTCAACGTTTCTGTCTAAGGTAAATAACAAAATTAACTTGACATTATTATTATTATCATTATTATTATTATTATTATTATTATTGAGTGACGTTATGAAACATGTTTTCAAGTTTTCCACAAATTGGCCGTGAAATTATTATTTTCCTTGTTGAAGTCATTCAGTAAGTAGAGTTGATAGGGAAATTATGTCAGATGGGTCTGGCAGCAGCCAACAACAGCGACAACAATGAGAGGGAAACTACAATAACATAGGACTCTACCAAAACAATAACTAAGTCAATGAGAACGACGGCAACAATGACAACACCACCAGCGGCAGCAGCAGCAATAACACAAGCAACAACAGCCGCAACACCAGCAACGGCAATATAGTAACAACAGTAAGTGAACAAATATAAGCGCCGCTACCATAACTAGAACTGCAGTGGGAACAACATGGAACACAAACACACACAATAATATATTTATATGTGTCTGTTTGCACGTAAGCATATGTATTATGTAAATAACATAAAAAGAAATCAGCGGGGATGGGGGGGGGGTCTAACATCAACCGAGAACAACATTATAACTCTTAACAATATGTATATCAACATTATGAAAAAGACAGCCAAGAAATGGAAATGCACCAACAGCAGCCACCAGCAGACCAACAACACCAACGTCAAGAATATCTCTGCCAATAATAACATGGACAATATTACCGACATCACCCTCAACACAACCCCACCACCACAACTACACAGCTACAACCACCAACAGTACTATCAAAAAACAATTACAACAACAACAGCAAAAACATCTACTGATGTTTATTTTTCGAATCAATATTTTATTTTTTACTGTTTCTTTCTTTACTTCTTGTTTATTCGCTTTATATTTTTCTTCGCGCAAAAGCTTCAAGAAAGAAGTTTGAATTCTGCTCTGATTGCAACATCAAAGATCTTCATTACACTTATTATTTACACATATTACATATAACAACATACGTGCAGATAAATATACATTTATATGTGTGTACATACGTGTTTTTATGTGCGGGAATGCGTATAACTCTTCTTAATACACACACAAATATATATATATATATATATATATATATATATATATATATATATATATATATATATATGCATGTAGACACACAGACAAAGATACACACACACATACACTCGTACATACGTTTCTACATATTCAAATTATATCTTAAAGATATACGCTTGTCGTTACTTTCTGCTTGTGCATTTTCTTTCTATTTGCCGATGTTTCTCTTCAAATCTTGTTTATTCTCCCACCTCCATCTTGTTTTCAATTCTTCTATACGACTGAACAACTCGAAATAATGTGCTGCCATCAACTATTTTTTGTTTTTTGTTTTTAATTCAATTCTGGTGTTTTTTTTACTTAATTCTACTCTACCTACATTACCTCAGATAACCTAGTTAACGGAAAAGTGGTACCAGATAGTTTATGAAAAATTTTCAGCAATTGTTTTAGATTTTATCTTTAATTGCTTAGTCGTTAATTGAAGCGTAAGGGCTTCTAACCATTTTCAGGATGTCATGATTTGAGGGATTACTCTTCACCTCAGAGACACAGCGTGAAAGATGCCATCAGAGTGGTCTCCGTTCAAACAGTGGCCAACAATCACTATTACTGGGCGTAATTTTCAGATGGAAATATGTTATTTAATTTCCTTTCTCTTCCTCACATGTGAATTTCTAAAGTAAAGGGTTACGAGTAGTTATTTTCAGTTCTGGATATTCTAAAATATATAATCGAAATACCGACTTGCGTCTATATAAGGACGGGAATTATATTTCAAGAGAGAAAATATTATGACTCTATATAATATATATGATATATATTCGGAAACATGTTTTAAAAGATTCAGCGTCAGTATAATCAGTGAGTGAATGCAGCATAGACAATCTCCAAACACATAATTTTGTATCTCGTTGTAGAGAAATGTACTGCACTCTTATAGATCAGCTCTAAAGATCTAGCGTTTCACCTGCTTTTAGAAGCTGAAATATGATTGTAGATTTCTTACAAAGTTTTCTATCATATTATCCAACAAAAAGCTTATACCACATATTAGTACATATATTTATACACATTTATATATGTATGTTTATATGCATGGATATATTTATGTGTGTGTGTTGTGTGTGTATATATATATATATATATATATATATATATATATATATATATATATAGAGAGAGAGAGAGAGAGAGAGAGAGCTGAGAGACAGAGACTCTCCGTATAGAATGCTCTTTGTAGTGCTCAAGATATTTAAACTGGCGCAAGTAGGGGAGTAAATATAAAGACAAGCAAGTGAGCCACAACGATATCCCAAAAAATATTAAATACATTTAATACAAAAAATATACATATGTTCACATATAAAGAGGTCTGTCTTACACAGAATAGAAATGATATCAGGAATTAATTGGGTCGAACAATGATGTCAGGAATTTTAGGGGTTGAATAAGAGTTTACCCTATTTCTGTTGTTAAAGTGTGCATCATGTTTGGGTTCCTTCAGTGTTTTATAATTTGATACTTCGTTTCAAATTATAGAACAGTGGCGGAACCCAAACAAATAAATGAACATACCAATGTTTAAGGTGATACGCACTATAACAACGGAAACATGAGAAATTCCCCATAAAAGGGTTGTAGTAATCAATTCGGCCAACAGACCCCACTGAATAGTAGCTGACCACTTGCTGGTTTTAGAATTTATTGAGGAGAGTCACGTCTTGAATGAAATAGAACAAAGAAATGGACTATCATCCTTAAATCTGCTGAATGGGTGACCATCCTTAAAATCTGTAGGATGAATAACAAATAAATCCAACACTATCAGACACCCTTCCAGCCCCATATTACTATCATTCCTTCCTCTACTCCGATCAAATGCCTCTCACTACCAAGTAGACACAGAAATATCCACATAGCTAGATTGGCCTTCATACTGGCAAGAAGTGATAAACATCCTTCTGTGATTTATCTCCCTGCGGATTACTGAAGTGACTCAATAACCAAGTAGTTGGTGTTGGAGTTATAAAAAGGTTAGCCGTACCATCGCAAATCATTATGTATCCACCAAGTTACAAATAAAACTTTTTTGCAAGGAATTTATTCTCATATCTGCAGCGGTTAACGCTTTTAAAAATTATTCACATGTATACCCACACATGTCTAAACATATATGTATGCATACACACATATACATCACATCCACCCATACATACATTCATATATACATACACACACACGCACATATTCATATACATACATATATATATAGTGTTGGAACTCTTTTAAGCAAAATAATATATTCCTCTATACACAATCATACAAAAAAATCCACCTTTTTTTGTATTTATTTTTAC
>NC_068997.1:57133150-57135409 GCF_001194135.2 Octopus bimaculoides | reverse complement strand
ATATATTTATATTTATATATTTATATATTTGATCCTTTATATTGAACACTCAATATTTCATCTACATTCAATACTTTATTTCATGGTGCCATCCATTTTTATTTTATTTTATATTATATATTGTATATTATATTATATATTGTATATTCCATATTCTATACCCCACATTAGTTCTGCAGGAATATAAATAAAACATAAAAAACAGACAGTGTTGGAACTCTTTTAAGCAAAATTATATATATATATATATATATGTATAATTCGTTCGACAAAACAGAATACAATTGATTATGCATATATTCATACCGCAAATTTACTCTCTTGTTAATCAAATATAATAAACCACATTTAATTTCTTTCTTAATATTTACTTAACTTAATTACAGTTCAACTTCATTATTTACTCGTCTGCTATTCCTAGACAGACTGCTTCAGCATGGCTTTGTCTTTTCGGTGCGAACTAATTCCTTTTGTATTAATTATATTACGTTTCTAAGAACCAACTAGACGAAAATATAAAAAAAAAAAAAATGAGTACGATCAGCAGAAATATTTCATTAAAAAATTATATCTTTTATAAATTATCTTTGCTCAGGTAGAAAAGAGGGTAAATTAATATTCATAGTCATATTTTTAGTTTCTTAACAGAAACAATCAAATGTGTATTCCGAGCCTGGCATTAGTTACCCGAGCAATTTTCTGCAGTAAAGTGGTCCAAGGAGACGAGTTTTATTTCATTTAGTCTGTCTGGTACGAAGTGGCATCATGTTTCCACGTATTTTCTTCTATTAGCACTTTTTACTGCATACCAAATTTTTGAGCTATATTTCAATCAAAAATGATTCGGTGGGATTTCTATAGTATTGAAAGTTCTTTTATTTTTGTATATCAGTAGAGTCACACACGGGCATCTACGTGTATTTTTTAATTAACACTATCAGTTTTTATAAACTAACGGTTTCATGCTATGAAAACGACGCAAACAGCATTTTATAACATGCTTGGTGCCTTCATGCAATCTTTAGGCTATTCCCACATGGCACACACGAGGTAAAGCAGGATGAGAGTTCAAGAGAAAACACGGGCAAAGGGCGATGAGAAGGTTGACGTAAAAGATCGAAGGCAGAACAAACTGGAAAACGAAAGGGAAAGAAACCAGAAGTAGCTCATAAGAATATGTGTTCAATGAACAATATTTATGTTTCAGAAGACGAAGTACTATGTTTGTTGATTTTACATTCACTGAACTTAATAATATATATATATATATATATATATTATGCATTTCAGTATAATCCCTACACGTTTACACACACACACACACACACACACACACACACACACACATATATATATCGTTGAAGTTTATAGAAAAACAAAAGACGATACACCAAAATTGAAAACAATCTGATCAAAATTAAAAGGGGCTCATTTTCTCTCTCAACAACTTTTTTCTCATCTCCTTCTGAAAATACATCGAGGCCCATATTTTGATTCCTTCTCTTGTTTTGCCCCCTTTTTTTTTAGATATGGTGACGGACAGATAGACACAGAGATTCGGTTGTCTTTTATAATATATGATGTGTGAATGTGTATGTTTGTGTGCGCGAGTACATATGTGTGTAAGAGTGTGTGTATATCTATGTGTATAATTAAATGTTTTTCAGCGGGAAATCACATTGAAACTAATGTGATTTTAATGCATGACCGGGCGACGTGGCAGAATATTTTAATTATCCATCAAAATAATTAGAGAAACAACAATTTTTGTAAATACAGCAGAATATAAACTGTATTTCGATCTTCCACCTTTTTTCCACAAAACGATAAATACTTAATCTTATACAGGAGATAAAACAGTAAATTGTTTTCAATGAAGACTGCAGAAAGCTGGTAGAATATTTCCCTAATGGAAGAAAGTACGTAAGTATATGCATCACACACACACACACACACACACACACACACACACTGATAAGCCTGGAAACATTTTGTCATTTTATGGTTGGTAATAACAAATGAAAACTGATTATATCTCTATAAGCGTGTATAAACTGCAATCATGTATCACGATATAACCTTTAATATGTGTGTGCGAGCGCGTGTTTGTGCATGTATATATATATATATATATATATATATGTAAATATATATTTATATACTCACATATATATACGCGTATATATGTATATATATTCATACATCTATCTAACAATCTCTCTCTCTCTCTCTCTCTCTCTCTCTCTCTCTCTCTATATA
>NC_068997.1:57130252-57132705 GCF_001194135.2 Octopus bimaculoides | reverse complement strand
TATATATATATACATGTGTGTGTGTGTGTGTGTGTGTTTATAAAATTCAAAACTTAGATAACTTAGATATGATTCAGCCAAAATTTGGCCCACGCTACGTCGATCTTAAAAGCACCACCAGCTAATATCTGTTAAGTCACTTTTAAATGACGGTTTGTGCTAGCGTGGTCCATTGATGTAAGGAATTGTTGTTGACTCAAATGTCTCCAGGTTTATGTGGCATACTTGGTATACCTTGAATAAATTTGTCCAGGTTCCGTTTGAAGGAGATAATAACCTTTTCTTTGATTTCTTATGGGATAACCTTAAACAGAGCAGGGCCTGTTGGGGAAAAGAAATTCCTACAGTCAATTTGTGTTGTGATCCTGAATTGTGTAGGGGACATGAATATGTGTGTGTACATATAGTTTTAGTCTTTTACTTGTTTCAGTCGTTTGATTGTGGCCTAGCTGAAGCACCACCTTTAGTCGAACAAATAGACGCTAGGACTTATACTTTGTTAGCCTAGTACTTATTCTATCGGTATCTTTTGCCAAAATGTTAAGTTACAGGTACGTAAACACACCGACATCGGTTGTCAAGCGATGTTGGGGGGACAAACACAGACACACAAACATACACACACACACACACAAATATATATATATATATATAAACGGCTTCTTTCAGTTTCCGTCCACCAGATCTACTCACGAGGCTATGGTAAAAGACACTTGCCAAAGGTTCCACGTAGTGGGACTGAACCCGAACCATATGGTTGGGAAGCAAGCTTCTTACCACACATCACGCCTGCGCCTCTATACATACATATGTCCACAAATGCATATATATGATATATACGTACATATTTACTTTGGTTATATATATATACACACACACGATCACCCACACACATACACACACACACACATAATTTTTCCACACCCACAACTCTCAAAAAATTTTACTCCTGGACATATCTAATTTCTGCAACGATCATAATTCAGTTTTCTGTGTCGCTTCCGAAGTTGTACAGACGAAATCAACAAAGCAGATACACAAAGCCAACTGCTATACAGATGGAAAATGGATAAACCCTATCATCGGTATTTGTTCTTTATAACTGTGAGTTTATAAGGTTTGAAAGAAAACAAAATCTTCAAACTTATTTTCTTCGCTCTGTGAATGACATGAATGGCCAACCTTGTGGTTTTGAAAATAAAATAGCCGCATCGTCATAATCCCGCATAAACTGCCAATATAAATTCACAAATAGCTGTCCTCCATTGAAGAATAAGATCAATTTTCTCTACAATTCTTACAAAGCCTAAAAAAGTGCAAAATGTCACATGTGATACAAGAATGTATAATGATATACATATGCACACATACATAAACATGCGTACACATACTTCCTTACACACAGATATTCACATATATGCATACAACACATACAAACAGATACATATATAGACGCGCATATACATGCTTATGTATGTATATACGTATGTGTGCGTGTATACATATACGTACATTATATATATATATATATATATATATATATACACATTTGTTGTACTTGACGTATGGGAAGTCACATAAGAGGGAAATAATTCAGTGCAACCGGTATGTAAGTGCAACTTGTCACGTTTTAGTCGAGCTTTTCCCAAGTTTAGCAAGCTTCTTAGCCCATAAATACATTTGTGTTATTCGTCCAAGCTAAGAAACTCACCTCAAGTACTAGAGTAAGTAAACAGAGAAAAAAGAAAAAAAATGGATGATCGTGTTTAAGCTTCTTAACTTCGACTCTTTAATATTTTATCATCGAAATGGTAGAATCGTTCCAATAATTCGCTCAGACCGATGTATAATCCTGCGGTCGCCACACCACTGACATATATTAATAAGTGTGTATATTGAATCAGGTAGATTTAAAAGATAAACATTCAGTTAATAGTAGTAGTAATGAATCGATTATTATCATAGTATATTTAAAAATCAATATTATTGATAAACAGCAGTTTCATTAAAAGTAGTTGCACATATGTGATAACCCATTTCCATTTTTATGTTACTCTGGTTCTATTTCTGTTTCGATTAAAATTTATGTTACCCGACTTCCACCTCGAAGTAGTTCAAGTTTTATTTTTCCTGTAACTGTAGTGTTCAGTTGGAATCTCAAAGTTATCCTGTTTCCCCAGATAAAACTGAGAAGGGTTGAATGTATTTAACATAAAGGCGGTGAGCTGGCAGAAGTGTTAGCACGCCGGGCGAAATGCTTAGCGGTATTTCTTTATTGGCAAGAAATCTTGAAATAAAAATGAACAATGACATACAAAAATACTTTGTTGTTGATGTTGAAATTCCAATGCAGGAATCTTGCATTAGAAACCGACTCTCTCTGTTAGCAAGAAATCCTGAAATAAACTGAATAATGACATAAATACGTACATACATAAATATATATATATATA
>NC_068997.1:57124629-57129815 GCF_001194135.2 Octopus bimaculoides | reverse complement strand
AAGTCTCTCTCTCTCTCTCTCTCTCTCTATATATATATATATATATATATATATATATATATATATACACACACACACATACATACGTACGAACATACATACATACATACATACATACATACAAATATATGTGTGGGTGTCCGTGTGACACATAAAACACAGTCTCTGACGAAGTCAGAATGTGTGACGAAAGAACTTTGACAGATGTATAAACTAAAAGTAGTTTGTAAAACATTTAAAGTGAAGATAAATATTGCGTGATTATGAAAACAATGACCATCTCCAAGAATAAGAATATATATATATATATATATATACTATATATATAAATTATTGAGCTTGTGTTAGTGATTGTATAGAGGTTTTAACGTGTTGTATTTGCTCACTATGTCTCCTATAGTAAAGCCTTTTGTAATACTACCACTGGGAAGTATTCGACATGTTTGTCTTAAATTCTTGTTGATTACAAAAGAAAAAGGTCTTGCTTATTTGGATCACGGCGTTTGAAAAGTCTTCACTGAAGGCTTTTCTGTGGCGTTATTAAAATAGTATCAACACAAGCAAAACCATTACATCATTCTGATTTTAACTTGTGAACATCACTCTAGTTTTTACTCTTAACTTCACATTGCAGTTATAACTGCCCAATTCCCTCAAATCACACTTTAAATAAACTTTCTAATTTGATGGCAAAGCAATTTACTTTTGGTAATCACAAAAAGTTCATATTTATAATCTACAGCATTTTGTAATTTTCCTTTTCTTTGCTAAATTTAACGAGCTTTTCCCCCTCCAGGAAGTGCAATTTAAAATTTCATAAACTAACTTAGTTATGTATTTCACTTCGTATATATATTGACAACTTTTATGGAGCTTCTAATGTCGTTAGATATATAAAAAAACCCTGCTTTAATGATGTTATGGTTGAAGAACATTAAAACACAGAAAAATCTTTCAATGCCAAACCTTTTACTAAAATCTAATTCAAAAATACTTGGGCTGCATCTTCTAAAAATTTATAACTTAACATTTTGTAATTTTTCATTGAAGCTTCTGATTGGCAAGAGAGGTTTTATTTTAAGAATTTAGGTTCACTGTGACATTTTCCATTATATATTTTGTGGTATATTTATATATAATTTAATTATGCAATGTTTAATATACGTTCCTAAATGTACGGACGCATATATTCGTACGACGGGTTTCTTTCAGTTTTCGTCAACCAAATTCACTTGCAAGGCTTTGGTTGGCCCGCGGTTATCGTAAAAGACACTTACCCAAGGTGCTCCGCAGTGAAACTGGACCTAGAACAATGCGGTTGGGAAAAAGCTTATTACCATACAGCCACACTTGCACCTATATATATATATATATATATATATATATTCACGCACACACACACACACACACACACATATATATATATATATACATACATACAAATGTATTTATTTATATATATATGTGTGTCTATATATGTATACAAACGCACAAACGCACGCATACATGCACGTACATATTTATTTCACCAGCAATTACACAAAACTAGTTTAATGCTGGATGTAAAGGTTAGCTTCTGTAAATGTTATTCAGTCTTAGAAGGAGAGAACAGAACATATAAATCTCCTTCCTTTTGTGTGGTCGTTGTTTGCTGGCCATTCTGAGTGTAAATATTTCCTCATTTGTCACCAAGCTGTGCAGGTGGAATTTCATTCTAAAATGTAAAGTTACTTGAAGACAATTCATCAAATACTTAGTTGGAAATTATTGCACTGAAGCTGAAAGGAATCGAGAAGGGAGAAGGATTCGGCTAGAATTCGTTGGGTCTGCTAGACAGCTTGCTTGTTTAGTGGAGACGCTGATGTAGTATTGGTACAAAGAATAACGGGACTTGCAGAACCGATTATAGTCAAATGTTGAAAGGATGCTGGATAAAATCTTTTAGCTGTTTACCTAAATATGTCAGCATTATTTGTTCATATTTTATATTTCGTTTTAAAGATGATAATCACCTCTTTAGAAACACTATTCGACATTTACACGAACATCTTTTCTTGGAGTCGTATCTGAACCAATGTATTAGATCTGAAGTCACCGTGAAAGATCGTGAGGTGTGTAGACAGATATTGATGCGTTTCCGTTCAATATTTACTGCTAGAATAACCGGAACGATTTAAAGAAATAAAGCACTACGATTAATTACTCTGGGATTCCACTGACAGGAAAACAATAGTTTGGTTATTATTAAAAAGTTTAAGGTGGTCACAATAAGGTTAAACGATGCAATTGTAATAAATTATACAAAGAGAAAAGAATTCAGCTGACCAATATATTTTGTAATTGATTTCTGAAAGGAGGGGAAACAACTACGGATGTTTCACTCATATTAGACCTCATCAGTAAAGCATATGTCACCGGAATGATCAATGGAAAGGAATGTTCCTCCATGGATATTCCGACTGAAGTTTGTTGTTCTCTTCGAAAAAATAATACGATTGTGTGTGTCGTGTGGAGAATGTTTGTGGATAACATACATCTGACTTTGTGTGTGTAGGTGTGAAGAGGGAGAGAGAGAGTGTGTGAGAGAGAGAGAGAGCTACAGAGAAAGGGGGAGAGAGCGAAAGAAAAAGATAGGGGTGGAGAAATTGACTGGAAAATATTTTTTATTTGGAAGAGGTAATATGTTGGGCGTTTAATTAAACGTTGAGGCACTTAGCAGGTGAATGTACTTCGTGCAAGAGGAATGACTTGGCATACGTCGAGATGATGCCTGATTAGAATTTAGTGTATTTACATTTACTACAGTTAATATTTGTTAACTGGTGTATGTAGCATAAAAATGAACATGTCAGTTATAGTTATATAATGTTTATGCAGTCCTGTATATAAGGAGCAGTAAATACATGTTTAGCGCAAGGATTACTATCTAAATAACGTTAGATTAACTAGAACCCGTAGAAAGATTAAACAAGTTTAGTTATATTAACCTCAGATGAAAAAGCTATGAAGTTTTGTGCTAAAGCTAATAACCCTAGACTTTATGGAGTAGAAAACCTATTGAGAGTTTTGAACAATTTAGAAATAGAGTTTATTGAGAGATACACCTCTGTGCAGTGGGGTAGACATTGTATTATCCAGATAGAGTTTTAGTTTGGAGTTTGGGAGATGAAATCATTTCGATAATCGCTGCTATCGTTAAAGATAAAAGTAATCGATAAAAGTATATGTTACACAAAATGAAGGATGTCAACAGGTTCCACCTTTTGCTACTTATGTGGGAGCTGGTTGATTAGCAAAAAAGTGTAGCCGCTGACTTGTAGAACAAAGACTGTAAACGTTCACTGAATAGTTATAGTCTGTTACTCTTGCCTTTCCTTTTGACGCTCGGTTTCATGTCTTTCCAAACGAAAGAGTGACAGTGTATAAAGACTGCTGGCAGACATACTATTTATAACATTAATAGAATAATCCTAAATGTATCAAAATTAATTATCCACGCCATTATATCGGCAATAACTTACATTAATCTTGCATAATTATCTCATCACTAAAAGTTGTAATGTACTGAAAGGGAAAAATAATTCAGTTAGTATGATTGCATAATATTGTCATAAACGTTGATACTTTGATATCATTTATATCTCAATAATATCAGGCCTGTCACATGTACATACTTTCACACTCTATTGTCAGATAATTTTCTTTTTTCCTAAATTTTTACATGATCTTCAATCTTTGTCTCTACATTATTCTCTGCGACTATATCACATCTTACTTTTAAAACTTGATTTTTACTCTCCAACATACCTGCCGATAACTTTCTCTTCTTTATTATACATAAATTTGCATATTGACTTCGAAATTATTCTCATTTGTGGTAACCAAGAAAATCCCAAAACTACCAATAAAATTATATATGTGTATGTGTGTGTGTGTGTCTGTTATTTTTGTTTCTATACACACATCATCTCCCTGACTCGCTTTTCTCTCTCCCTTTGATATATATATATATATATATATATATATATATACTACATATGTGGGAAATTCTGTTTGTGGGTGTGTTTGTAGAGTTGTTAGCTAACTCCTCCTACATCATTTTATAGATTTTGATGTAACTTGACAAGTGAATAGAACTCATGTCTGGAAACTCCATGGCATAGTCATACTGTTGAAATAAATCGCTGTATTTATCAATGTTGTAGAGGTGACATGATGTTATCTAAGCTCCGGTTTTTACTCCCATTTGGGTCACCTGCCTTTACAATTTTTTACGTTAATTCGCTGCCTTAAATTTTCAATTTGTCATTATGTATTCTATCTTTCTAGTTCAAAGTTTAGTTTACATTTCACCTTTTACGTAGAACCAGGAATCGTTCTCCTTTCTTCATAACTGTTGGACGTTTCAGCCTTCTTTTATGTTTCTTGGTTGTCAGTTTACTGTTGTGGCCAGGTTTCCTAGCTGTTTTACCAATTTTCCCTGATTCTTTGCTAGATATTTTAGTGGTCTGGCAAAGTGTCTGACGTTATTAATATGCTGCTCTATCAACCATTGCATCGGTTCACTTTTCCCTTCATATGTTCGTACTTGGTAAATTATGCTGTAGTGAAGTGACTGTTATCAAAACTCTTATATGTATGTCCCCCAAGATAACTGATCAGCTGTCCTTATCACTAATATTCATTTGTATTAACAGTAATGACACATTTTACAGGGTTCTTTGATTTCAAAATGTCAATACCTCATTAATTTATGCCATTAAATACGTTAGCATCATATTAAATACATTAGTTTCCAATAATATTTTAATTGCATGAAATTCATCTTGTTTTTGCATTTTGTGTTATTTTGAATTTAAAAAAAATATTTTTAATTATCCATTAAAATACGATACAGGTAATGAAAATTTATTAATTTAAATATCTAAATTTTACAATATAATAGTTGCGTTTCACAACCCAGTTTGCAGGAGAGTTCATGGCATAATTTAAATTTTGGGAAATCAATTCTTTACTATTAGTGCATCGTTAAATATTTATTTGATAATTTCTTATTAAGGGTTTCACATTGTTCGAAATATAAGGTCAATAATGGTAATGGCATTCACAATTTACACACATACATACAAGCATATCTATCTATATATCATATATATATATATATATATATATATATATATATATAA
>NC_068997.1:57118568-57124158 GCF_001194135.2 Octopus bimaculoides | reverse complement strand
ATTGATTTTAATCGATTTAAATTTATTTTCTATTTGAAAATTGGTTATGAAACACGTGTAATCTTTTTATTATATTTATCTTATGATATTTACTTTACTTTATATTATACTCATTTATAGTGCTTTTAATTATTAATTTTTCTATATGAGATAGTGGATTTTCATCGATGAGTTCTTGAAAATTGGTTATTTTCCCTATATATTTTATATATATATATATATATATATATATATGCGAATGGGGGCGCTTGGCTTAGTGGTTACGGTGTTGCACGCGTGAAATAAGATTGTGCTTTCGATTCCTGGACCGAGTGATGTGTTGTGTTCTTGAGCAAAATCTTGCCGCAGTTCATTTAGCTGGCAACAATTAGTAATCCTAAGAAGGTCCGATGTCCCGACGAGGAACAGGGGATTATATACATCACAGACCTGAGAGACTGGCCTTATATATCAATGGCTGGAGAAAGACCTTTAATCGTTTTCATATACATGTGTTTGTGTGCGTGCGAAAGTGTGTGTGTATATATATATATATATATATATATATATAAAAGACGAGAGAGAGAGTAAAATACTAGGGATGAAAATAAATGGCGTGGCAAAATTTATACATGCGCACACGCATTCGTACGTACATACGTCTAATGAGACATGGTTAATAATATATATAAACAACCGTATACATACATGCATACACACATACATACTCACATATAGATAGATAGATAGATAAAGAGAGGACAGATACAGATAAAGAAGAGAGGAATAGAGAAAATATGGATCGAGAAAAAGATTTGAGATGGGAAGAAAAATAGTAGGAATGGGAAAGAGTAGAACAGAGTTAGAATTAGAGGAAAGTAAAGTAAAAGGAGAAAGAGAGAGGGGTCAGAATTTTGGGTGGGAGGCGGTCTATGTGATAGAGAAAGCTAAATAAACTGTGATGACCATTGAGAGAGAGAAAGAGAGGGAAAGAGAGCGTTAGTAAGGAAGTAGGATACAATTGAAGTGGTCATCTTCTCGTTAGTATAATTGATGTGTGTAGTGAATATTGATGTATTTGATAACATTCCTACAGTAATTAAAGGCTATTGAGATGATAAAAAAAAAGAAGCTCGGATTGGTTGAGAACCATTTCTGTGTGATTTAAAATTTTCAATTTTATGCAATTTTAATAAGGTAATTTCATTATTATCCAATAGAAAAATCACATATTCTAATGATAGAGCGGATAGAGTTTCTAATTGGCTTAAACTGTTATTTAACAGCAGCAGCAGCAGCAGTAGTAGTATCAACTGAAACGTTCACATTATAATAAAAACGCATAGTTTAGTTGTGCTGTTGTTGGTGCTGGTGGCAGCGGCGGCGCCGGCGGTGGTGGTTGTAGCAATGGTTACTTCAGGAAAGCTCTGAATGAGAAGAATTCTGATCAAAGCCGTTCCAGCCGTGACTGCCCTGTCATTTCTGCAATTGTCGCCTACTTCCTTTCATGATGGTGGAGCATGATTTGAGAACGATTTGCTAGTTTTTTTTTTCCAGCAGAAAACGCAGAATATGTCGAGACTATATGATAGTTGCGGCTCATTTCTTCTTGTTATTGTTGATGTCATTAATCTGCACGTCAGCTCTGACGAAGAAAATATATAAAAAAAACTTCCATTTGTGACCATCCTGTCCTTTTCAGTGGGTGTCTCTATATTGTATGAATGTGCACACGCATACGCACACATAAAGGCTCATATCCACATATACGTTCGACATATTTTGACAGTGAGTCTATGTGAATGAGCAATAGCTTGTATATTATATATTAAATTATGCGTACTTTGATAGAAATATTCTGTTGAGGACAAATGGATGAATAAATATCAGTGCATGTGTGTTCTGTGTACGCGCCTACATGTGCGTCTGTGCACACGTATTTGTGCGCATGTCTTTATTTATAAATTCTAACTTTATGATCAATATCCTTCTGTTGTTTTTTATCGTAAGATTTTCTCATTGCTCATTTTATCGATATGATATTGGTGTTCAGAAAACTGTTGATGCAACATTGTCCTTGACACAGTTCAGGAAACATATGTTACTTCTAGTTTTTACTGGTGTTCTACTTGGACTACAGTTATGCTAGGAGATGACCTTCAAATGTTTTACTGGACCATGTCGACTACTGAATATATCTAATACTATTGTTATCGATCTTTGTTGCTTGCTGAGAAACTACTGATGAAGTGCTATACATCTTTGATTTTGCTTTACTTCAGAAAGCACTCCTTTATACTTATTCCATTAAAGACTGACTAAAAGGTTCTTAATATTCAATAATATTCTAACAGATCTTCTCTCTGATCACAACCGCCCTCTTTCGCCCTACATATACTTGTCCATTAGCAGAAGATTAAATACTTTGTTGAAGAAATCTTTCTCTTTCATTCTATGCAAAAGTCTTTGAAATACTTAGTGATCGCATTTCTCATCAGTTTCTCGTTCTTTCTCTCTCCTCTGAATATGTATGTATGTCCAAATACAAACATACACACACTAACACGCGTAACGTTTCTACATTATAATAAATAAATATCCTTCTGTCAGATCTTTTGATTAAATGCAAATATCTTTGGTATCATCACAACAAGATTCATTTTCTTCTTAATTAAATATATATCATTACGTTTCACTGTTACAAAAGACGAAGCATCAAAGTAGATGACCTCGGTTATTTACCGTTGCTGCTCTACACTTCTGTTTCGAATCCCATCAAAGTTCACCTGACTGGCAACACCAGTTCTCCTGTTTTACATTGTATGAAAATTGATTTAAGAAGCCCCGAACTATAGGACGTGCTATGTCCACCGATCAACTTTTTCTCTTCATGGGCTGCCTTTAGCGTTTGAAATGTTTTGGGAACCTCGTTTCTTTCCAGCTTTAGAAATTACATGACGTAGTAGATACGCACGCACGCACGCACGCACGCACGCACGCACGCACGCACGCACGCACGCACGCACGCACGCACGCACGCACGCTCTCTCTCTCTCTCTCTCTCTCTCCTATCAGTACAGGGGGTTTTACTAAAAGGGTAGGTTCTACCGATTAGGGATTTGATGGTGTTGCCTGACCTTTCTACAATCTTAAATCTTAGCTCCAGTTTGTCTAGGGCCCTTCTAAAGCAGTACACCAGTTCGCCTCTAGGGGTGGTGTCGACGAACATGACGCTCTGGTATTTATGGCTATCATACCATGAGTTGGCCTTCCCGAGTTTCTGCTTAGTCCTTTCAATGGTGTCCCATGATTTGCTCCTATAAAGCGGGCAAATACCATTCCTATCGTTACAATTGATAGTTTCAAATTTCCTCATGGCTCCTTTGTATACTCTGATCCTTTCTTTATAGCTGTATCCTGAGAATTGCATGCGGTGAACGAAATGCTGTATGTGTCTAGCTCTGTAGCGTCGCACATGAGGGACACATTTCTCATTACTCTGATGAGGTCTGCCATCAATATATTGAATTTGGCTTTGTCCGCGATAGTTGAGTTCCAGTGGATCAGGTATTTGTAGGCCATGGGTTTGGCATAGTGTGAATGAAGGATTCGGGTTTTATTATTCAGAGGAAGAAGAA
The DNA here is from genome assembly GCF_001194135.2 of Octopus bimaculoides. Taxonomy (NCBI): domain Eukaryota; kingdom Metazoa; phylum Mollusca; class Cephalopoda; order Octopoda; family Octopodidae; genus Octopus; species Octopus bimaculoides. The sequence continues at coordinate 57,120,541 of NC_068997.1, read as the reverse complement.
GAAGGAGAAGAGGAAGGCGTCCATGCTGTCGAACGGCCTAGAATGTATAACAACCAACTTTTCTTTGATAGACCCAACAAATTTAAGACTATAACAGAGTTGTATGTCATGGACAAGACGTCCCTGAAATCTTCAATCAAACAGTGTTACATGAAATAATTGTGGCGGGTAATTATTTGTCCGGTAGCCAGGATTGTTCTAACTCTTAATAATTGGAACCTTATAATACTTAAAACGCTGCTCTATTTTCTAACAAAACGCATTATTAGCTAAAACGCCTGATAATCTACATTATCTTCTTACAAACTGCCATGTAGTTTTTTAAAGACAAATATTTCATATCTTACATCAATATTTCCTGACACACTACCATATTTTCTGACGAGCTGTCGTGTTTCTTAATATTATGCCCTACTTACTAGCAGACACCAATATTGTCGTGCAAGCTGTTTTCTTTCTTAACAACATCCTATAACTTCTAACAGTTTGCAAGATCTGTTAACAAAATGCAATATTTTTTAAGAGATTGTCAAACGTAGCTTTCACACAAGCAAATATATTCATATATATATATATATCCTGTATGTTGTTTAGTGAACGGCGATAATGCCCCACTTACAGACACCACTAGTTTCTAATCTTACTTGTATTCCCTTGGCAGAACCATTCCTGCTTATGAACATTGCAGTAGTAAAAGTGTTAAGAATGCTATATTATTTCATATCAGTCAATTTATCATATAATTCTCAGCAATAATGTTTTCTAGCAGACTTCTAATGTAAAATTGATGTTATATAATTTTAAACATACAATATTGTTTATATGTTAAACAGTTTTAGGCAACAAAGATTTACGTCACGTCGATTATACATTGTAGAAAAAACATTTTTATAGAACAAGACGGAAATCTGTTAGTTATTAATTTTCCTGCAGCTATATCATATCAAGTTGGGAAATATTTCTATATATGTAATTATGTGTATAGAGAGGTAGATGGGGGTGTTCCCTGCAATTCACATCATTTTATTTCTTGTCTGTGCCAATTGTAGCCGTGTCTTTCCTTCACATGTTATCATATACTTTTACATTCTTTCATAGAAATTCTATGACAAAACAATTTTATTTCATTTGTTTTCCTTAACTACATATAAGTCAACCCATCCACCGTGGTGGGTGGACATAACTCTCTTCGCTCCTTTATTTAAAATTTCTTATGAGCTATATTCTGATGATGATGGTGATGGAGATATATATGTTTCTGTATGTGTGTGTGTATATATATATATATATATATATATATATATATATATATATATATATATATATATATGTTTGTGTGTGTGTGCGTGTGTCATTGTTTGTGTGTGCCTGTGTGTGTGCTCATTAAGATGAAGTAGTTTTTGTGAAGCATTTTGTGATATTACTCTGAAGATATTTATTGTGTAAGGCCAAAACAACGAAACATAGCACAAAGTAAACTGCAAAAAGAAGGAAAAGGGAAAAGCAACAATGTTGCAGTTTCACTTTATATTTCTATATTTCGGATCGCCTGTTGTGTAGATTCAGTTGTTCTCTCATCGTAGTAGGGCAGTTTCAGGAAGTACATTCCATACTTCGGGTTAAGGGCCTACTTATGTTGTTTATTCACTTTGGTGTTTTGTAGATGCAGTCGTTTGGTTGAAGATGGTGGATAGTCGCTGTGTTTTATGTTCTTTGGGATCCGCTTGGTATTGGTAGCTTTGTCAGCTGTATCGCTGCATCTGTGGCTTATTTGTGTGATTCCATTTCGCTCCTATGTGGTTTTGGATCTGGTTGGTAGGGCAGACCAGTAATGTACAAACGGGCCTACAACGTGCCGTCCTTAAACTACCCTAAATTGATGATAATTGAATAGTTTAAGTTCCATTGCTGAGGAAATACAAGCACAGAGAGACAGAGAGAGAGAGAGAGAGAGAGAGAGAGAGAGAGAGAGA
>NC_068997.1:57114328-57117371 GCF_001194135.2 Octopus bimaculoides | reverse complement strand
ATATATATATATATATATATAGGAGGTATTGGTATCGAGTAGACCCAAGGTGGCACGTAATGCTATGTGTTGTGGAAGGACCGTAGTTAAACGCTCGGTTCAATAATGATAATTTCCCTATATATCTAAGCTGACTTACATTGTCAACACTTAAAAAAAGGAAAATTGATCACGTGAAGGGTTAAAACTAAAACCTGCTTTATGTAATACTAACAAGTGGTTCTAGTATGATATTTGAAAGAGAAAAGGAACAAATGGTAGTATCACCTCCTGTATATCACTGGTATCTATTTTAATGAAAATAATTTCTGTTTGAAAATGATTGTAAGCCTAACATGAAAATGATTGAAACCTAACATGAATTGAACAAAGATCTCGCGGTAAATTTATAAGTAACGTTATGATATTTAATAGAGAAAACCACTGTGAGTAGAGCACCGGAAACAATGTAATGGAAACTGAGGAGTAAAAGAAAGAAATGGACTTCATTGGAATGGAATGAAGGAAAATAAAGACAAGGTAGAATTTGAAAAGAAGAAAATTTAATTGAATTCGACAAAGGCGAATTTTCCTTCCAACACTGAATAATGTAATTGTCTTTAGATGTCAAAATAAAGAGGAATTCACACACACACACGCACACACATTCATGTACGCACATATATGGATGTGTATCTGCAAGTATACATATAAATTTCATGTACACACATATACGTTCTGATGTACGCACGTGTATGTATGTAATTGTCTTTAGAAGTCAAAAGTAAACTTGAATTATACATATATATAGACATACATACAACAATGCATACATACATATGTATATATATATATATATATATATATGCATGTATATGCATACTGTATGTATGTGTCTGTTATATGTTATAGTTGTATACATATTTATAATCATACATATATGCATAATAAGATATACAAGCTGTACTTTTGTGTGTGCACGTATGTGTGTGTGTGCAACCATGGATACTTATTAATGTCTGTATATACAGCAGATTACAAATACACACACACACACAAATATAACTGCTGTCTGAATTTTCTTCATTGAAAACTTGTAACAAACTACAACCATCAGCAAAAGTTCGGAAACAACATCAATGGCTGCAGCTATAACATCGACAAGAAATACAGAAACATGAACAAAAACAACAACGACAGCAAAACCAACATTGATTAAAGCCTCAGAAGCAACTCGACTAATTTTACAATAACAATCAACGGTGCAAAATTCTAGAAAATATTAACCATTTCACATCTATACATGAGCTCCATCAAACAACGACGATGGCAGCTTGCACAATCCATCATCATCATCATTATCAAAATAACCATTTGTATCTTTGTCGTCTGGTTTCGAAGGATTTTCGCTGTCATACGTCTCTTAAATATTCTTTCTCTTTCTTTTCTTTCTTAAGGATAACGACCGTAACGTTAGATCCTCTTCTATTTCTTGCTCTCTCCACTCCTTTTATGCTTGGCACTGACATACTAAACAGAACTGGATACGGATACAACTGCTACTGAAAAGCAATCAGCCACCTCTTATATATGGTTGACCTAAGACTGTACGCTGCAAATGATAAACGTCTGGAAACATTGCTACAGACAGTAGATGGATTTACCAAAGAAATATACAGGACTTAGAAAATGTGCCAAAGCAACCTCGAATTGAAAAGAGGAAATACATAGACTTATGTACATAGACCACCTGACATTCACACTCGCGCGCGGGCACCCTCAGAAACATATACATACGTATATTGGTATATACATAATATATACATACATACATATACATATATATATATATATATATATATATATATATACATATATATATGCACACACACACACACACACATATATACATATATACGTGGAAATACCGTAGAATAAACGTATAATGTATATGCGTACACAAGTGTACAATCACTTATCTGTGTGTGTGTGTGTGTGTGTGTATATATATATATATGTGTGTGTGTGTGTGTGTGTGTGTATAAACATACGTATCATGGCGGCACTTAGTCTTTCACGTTCCATCAAACGAAATCTAATATATGTCTTTACTCTCTACGATCCACACGTTCACTTTGGACCTTTCTACATATTTATTTGCAAAAGGTTAATCATATGTTTTGTGATAAACATACGGCACATTTACTTTTTCCTAATACAGCGTTGATCTATTTGAACTGTATTAATTTGATGTTGGTTAATGTATTCTTTAACAATCTTGATTTAACATTTATTAAACCTACGGTATTGCAAATGCTGAAAGCATTGCTATATTCTATGTGAAATACTGAACATATAACAAACACATTTAAGGAAGTATGTGTAACTAGCTGTTAGTAAAAATAGGTTATAAATTGTGAAACTACAATAATTTACTACTTTTAAATCTCATCACGAGAGATATTCAGCAACAGTACTTTGGAGTAAGGATTGTTTGCCAACATAACATGGCAGTCCTGGTTTAGGACGAATGTTGCTGTAATTTAGCCCCCGGAGACATCGTCTCCAGCTGGCTATACGACATGAACTGTATCCTTATATTTTCGAACAAGGGAAATCGCAATGCATAGATATTGTTTTGAGCTGAGTGGGGGTACTAGATTCCCTTGCTTGAAAATATAAAGACATAGATTGTGTCATATAGCCGGCTGGAGACGATGTCTCCTGGGGCTAAATTACAGCAACATTTGTCCTAAACCAGGACTACCATGTTATTTTAGCAAACAATCTTTACTACAATAATTTAGTTTAAACTCTTTAAATGGTTTAGAATAGGTAACTAATAACTTAACCAGGAAAATGATCCTGAAACTAATTATTCATTAAAATGGAAATTAAATTATTTGCGCGACATGGGATTCTCTTCGTGGTTTTCTGTTCTGCTAAGATTAAAGAAATCTTCCATTTTTATTGTGGGGAATTAGCAAAGAGGAAATTGTATTCACAAATAGATTTAGAAAGAGTGAATGTGTGTGTGTGTGTGTGTGTGTGTGTGTGTGTGTGT
>NC_068997.1:57103036-57114192 GCF_001194135.2 Octopus bimaculoides | reverse complement strand
GAGAGAGAGAGAGAGAGAGAGAGAGAGAGAGAGAGAGAGACTTTCATTTGCTGCTGTTAATAAAAGTCCATTTAGCAATTGAATCAAAGTTATACTCCTGAAGACTTTCAAGTGACTTACCATTGAGTGACAATTATGCAAATTATACAAGGGAACAAACCAATTTGTGAAAACCCGCTGTAATTAAACTCACCGGTCAGTGTGACACGACGTGAATCTCCATTAAAAATTTGAAATTAGAAGGTGAAATTTCATACTATCACAATACAGTAAGCAACGTTTAACTTGTCAATTTAATTTTGATCAAGTTAGTATTTCTCAATTGATGGAAAATATTTTCATTTTCCTTTATGGTCTAACTAAAAGACACAGAAGAAAATTCTGGTCCCTGAGGGAAGAATTTGGAAATATTACAGAAATAAATTACATTATATTGATATGTATTGATATCAAAATATATGATAACCGAAATATTTTTATAGAATATGGTTTTATATTTCATCCGATTTAAATTGTTTACTTTTATTTCAGTTATATTACTAGCAGAATACAAACAGAATATAAGTATGCTTGTGCACGTGTTTGTTTGTATATGTGTGTGTCTGTGCGGGCGTGTTTACTGCCTAGTAGTATATATATATATATATATATATATATATATATATATGCACACATAAAAACATACCATTACATGCCATCCTCCTAGGCAGTCCGTCATTCATCGCTTGTGTCTTTTCATATATCCCACGACAAGGATACTTATCTTTTCGACTGGTACCTATCTTTAGTGACTGGGTTCTACTTTCAAATTTGAACACGACAGAAGGTATCCAATCTATTTCAGATGTTATATGCATCTGACCGATTTCTGACCAACCATTTATAATCAGATCATCAGTGAAATTTTGGGGGCAAGGAATTAGACCGCAGTGTTTCACTGGTACTTATCTTATCAAACCCGAAAGGATGAAAGGCAAAGTCAACCTCGGCGAAATTTGAACTTGCAACGTCAGCGACAGACGAAATACTGCTAAGCATTTCGTCCGGCGTGCTAACGACTCTGCTACCTCATCACCTTCAATAATTCTTTTCTACTGTAGGCACAAGGTCCGAAATTTTGGGGGAGGGGGGCCAGTCGGTTAGATCGACCCAAGTACGCGACTGACACTTGATTTATCGACCCCAAAAGAATGAAAAGCAAAGTCGACCTCGGCGGGATTTGAACTCAGAATGTAAAGACAGACGGAGTACTGCTAAGCATTTCGCCCGGCGTGTTAACTTTTATCACAGCTCACCGCCTCATGGCCTTTAATAATTACAATATGTGTGTACTTTAAATGCACTGCATATATTCATTACATGCTTCTGTGTACATATATTATTGTTTTGGCATGGCATATGTATGTATATTTATATGCAAATATATATATATATATATATATAAGATGACATACATACGTACGTATTTCCTTATGCATCTATACCATACCATTCTCATGATGTGAAATTAAAAGTAATTACTAATAAAATTGTTATTAATTACTTGAATGATTTATTTCACTTACCCATTTGTTTTCAATTTCACACTACATTAATTTATATTTTTCGACTATTAATTGTTTTCCATTTTTTTCCTTTTTCATATTTAAATGCAGAAATCTTATTCAACTAAAACAAACAAAAAACTCGATGTTTATTAACGAATTAAATCAACAAATTTTCTTAAATATTCCACTAATAAAACCCCCCCAAAAAACGAACCTATACAATATCTAGATATGACAATGATTTCGTGTATATTTAGTCGGACAGGGCTGAGTCTGTCAGTCCATCGATTTGTTCTGCATATATTCTCGTTAACACCGTAAGAATGTTATTTACATTCAAATAACTCCTCCTTTAAATGGCTGTAACCATTTTTATCTGCAACTAGGTACCAAATGTTGATAACATTCATGATTTTAATAAGTGTAACATACGAAGGCGGAGAATTGTTAGCATGCCGGACAAAATGCTTTGTAGCATTTCTTCCGATTTTCAGGTATGAGCTCAAATTCCGCCGGGGTCGACTTTGTATTCATCAACTCGAGGTCGATAAAATAAGTACCAGTTAAATATTGGGGTGAATGTAACCGACTATTCCCATCCATCTAAATTTCAGGCTTTGTACCAATGTTAGGAAAGAATACTAAGGAATTAGCGTAGAATCCATAAATTATTAGAAGTGACGCTGAGCCTTGTTCAATTTATGGAAATAAAATAATTTTTAGGTGAATTTACAATGTACTGCTACTGTTGATTGTAATTTGCGTGTTATAATTTGCGTGTTATAATTTGCATTATCAACATCGTCTTTTATGATGAAATACCCTTTTGTAACAAGTGGCTAACTTCACCTCATGCCGGTCGTGGATGACAAGTTATAAAAAACTTCAATTTTCCCTCAAAAGATTAGTTCCGAGTATCAATAATATTTTCTCCTTCATTCCAGCAGAAGGAATGATAGAAATTCAGGAATTTCTTTATCGCTTCTGATCTTTTCGGCAAATTTGCTCTCTAATTATGTCAATTTAGTAAACTGAGGTGTGGAAATTAGTGTTTTTGCTCAAAATTTCATACTTCAGAGCTCAAAATAATTTTTTGTTTCCAGCCCAGCAACGAGAAGTTTGATATCAAACTGAATCAGTCATTAGCTCTTTAAGATAAGCACCAAGAGATTATGAGACACGCATGAAAGCTTCCAAAAAGTCAGTAAATTTACTAGGAACAGGAATCAAATCTTATGGTTGACTCTCACCAACTATTCGTGAGAAGGTAGTGTATACAATTGAGGACGCGGATATAGCTGTATGCCTTCATATGAGAGTGCCACAGTTGGAATGCTACTGATGATAAGTCATCTCGAGCAAGGTTGATTTGGAGCTAAACAAGAACATCAACACCATCGACAACATCAACATCATCGATACCATCCACATATTACCAAATAAATTAATAATTATCGAAATAAATCATTAAATGAACATCTTCGTTGATTTCGTTTTTTTTCAAAAACATAAATTTTGAATTTATAATTTGGCAATATTAATAGAGTTGCCAAAAGATAATGTAATATCATTATATTCCATATTTTCTGTTCCATTTATTTCAAACTAAACGAGAAGGAAAGAGAGGGTGAAAGAAAGACAGAAGCAGTTAATAATATAAATGATGGACAAATAGTACAAAAGCTTTTAAAATCAAAGTGTTTTGTCTGAAACCTGCATTAAAGTATCATTATTATCACTACCAATGCTGCTACTACAATTACAATAACAGTAATAATAATAACAATATGAACGAAGTTGATGATGATGATGATCATATTGCTCCATCTTCTCTTCAGCCCCAGCATGCTCATCGTGTCATTGTTGTTACGAAAGCTGTTATAATGACTATTCTTCATATTCTAATAATTAGAAGTGTTGTTGTTGTTGTCATTTTGCTTTGTTTGTGTTGTATTTATACTTTTCACTGAAAATGGTACAACTTCTGTACATTATATTTATTTGTGACATTTTGGAAATTGAAAACTTAACGAACCTGATAGCTGCCATTGCTGTCCTGTTAAATGTTGATATCACACCAGATCTGAGTAAGACCTCGGCAAATAATGTAAAAGTAAGAAAGCAACCTCAACATTAGTTACAGTTAGGAGTGGCTGTGTGGTAAGTAGCTTGCTTTCCAACCACTTGGTTCCGAGTTCATTCCCCCTTCGTGGAACCTTGGGCAATAGCCTAGAAGTTACCGTGAATATATATATATATATATATATATATATATATAGTGAAAAGAAAAATGTGCTGCATATCAACAACAAGCAGGAAGAGCCAATTACAATCGAGGGGGCACCTGTGGAGGACGTTAGTCAGTTTGTCTATCTTGGCAGCAAGATTAGCAAATCAGGTGGATCTGATGAGGACATCACTGCAAGAAGCAAGAAGGCTTGGCAAGCCATCGCTATTCTTCGGCCCCAATATATTACGCACGCATTCGCGCGCGCTAAAACACACATACTCATACACACGCAAAGGGCTTCTTTCTGTTTTCGTTTAGAAAATCAACAAAATCCTATCACAAGGCTTTGTCGGCCCTGGGATATCGTGGAAGACACATGCTGAAGTTTCATTAAACTATGTGTTTTGGGAGCAAACCTCTTACCACAAAAAGACACCAGTATGATTCTCATATGCATATGAAGAAGAAGAGGCAGGGAAATAGATAGAAAAACATAAACAGACTGACAGATACATAGGAGCGTATGCATAAATATGCGTGTGTGTATGTGTGTGCATTTCGCTGATGTTAGTTGTAAATTGCAGATTGTCTAAATTACAAAGCTGCATAGCTAAAACTCAAAATAAATCCGCAAAACCCCTTCGCCACAAACTATTTCAACAACGTTTTCCTAGTTGAATTTTGATTATAATGGCCTTGAATACGCATATTTTCTTCAACGTTGACGAAAATGCTAACACATTAATAAACCCGTTTTCGGTTGTGTAAATATGTTAGAAATTAATGGAAATCTAGTTGGGGAGAAATGATGTAGGTAAATTTAAAGAGAGGGTTGAATGTAGGGGAAAGTTACTGTAAGATAAGTGAGTAAGGTGGCGAGTGGAGTAATTAAGTGCTGAAATGGCAGGAGGAAATGGTGGGGTGGGCTGTACGAAACGACGAAGGAAAGTAGAAGTTATTTGCGAGGCGATATAGTAAGGAGGGAGAGTGAGAGGAAGAAAAGATGACATCTGGCGGGCGTATGAAAAATAAAACACACGAGACTCAAAATCGAGCGAGGATCGCAAGTGAGGTGCCAACCCGACACAAGTCAATCAATTTTGGTTTGCTGCCTGTTTGCTTCACATCCTACATATAAAAACAAAGTATTTTCATCAAATTTGTCAAACCTGTCGTATTGAGAAACCAATATCCTTTTAATTACTATTGACTTAAATAATTTTCGATTGTCAGGTGGTATGGTAATGTTTCGTCTTTCAACAGAAGCCTGTACATTACAAACTGTCCCGGGGCTGAATAACAACTGCAGAAACATTTTGTATGCTCAATGCTAAGAAAAGAAAGAAAGGAAAAGGAAGATGGGTGAAGAAGATGTTAAGAACGATGGAAGAAACAAGGAAACAAAGGAAATGGATGGTTTCGGAGTAAGAGAAAGGAAAGAACAAAATTATAAAATGAATATAAAAAAAAAACAGCAAAGCAGACAAAAAGCATTAAAGCGAAAAAGAAAACATTAAGAAAAGCAAAATAACAGGGGGGGGGGAGAAGGATTAACGAAGGAAGAGACATAACTTGAAAGAAGAAAAGGAACGAAAATGAAGTTTATGCTATTTAAAAGAAAACATTTGAAAGAACCATAAACTGCAAGATGAGTAATATGTAAATAATAATAATAATACAACAATAATGATAATAAGAAAACGTTAATGACAACAAAATAACAACAACTAGAAAGTAGGAAAACCAGAGCGGAAACCCTAAGACATTACAACATAACATTTTGCAAAATAAATATTTAACATTTGTGAAAGTAAATATTTATTTACGTGAAAAACAACAGAATGAGACAGACATAGACACACTCATGTATGTATATGTAAGTATTTGGACATATATATGTGTGTGTGTGTGTGTATGTCTGTACACACACACACACACACACACACACACACACACACACACACGCACGCACGAGGATGTAAGTATATGACCATGTGTGTCTGTGCCTCTTACTCAAAATCCGACACGATAGGATTTTCAGAAACTATTTATTGTTTCTGCTTTTCAAAAGTACTTTTATTTTTCAAAACTTCTGCTAAATATTGACTTGAAAAGAGCAACCCTGACTAGGTGTCAATGTTACAGTTTTAAAGGGAAGTATTCAATACTATACTTTTGCCATTACTAAAATTTTAACAAGAATCAATATGAAATTATTATTCAAATCTCCACAGAGCTCGTTTGAACTTATCAATATTTTTTTTATCTTACGTTTAACATCACTTGTATCATACTATTTTAAAGTAGGAATAATAAAATAAGTACTGCAACATGTAGTAGTGAAATCTGCCTGGCATGAGTTTCCCTAATTTGTTGCAAGTGTACTCGCATTTGAGTTGGCTTCGGTAGACTGTTAGATAAAAGCAACTCTTTCGATATATATGGCATCGGGACAAAATACCCCTGAAAACAAAATCTCCCGGGGAAAAATCCCTCCTGATAAGATACAGCCGTGGTTAATATTACACCACAGGAATATTGATGAATTGCAGAATTAACTTGTTCGTTATAAACTGATGAATTGCCTTGTTTTTGTTTTAAAAACTTCTTATGAAAATAATATTACAGTCGCTTGCTTGTTTTGCTTATTTTTTATGGCTTATATAGTTGTCCTCAACTATATAACTTTCACTCATAGAAGATAGAGTTTTTGAAGAGTAACAAAGGAAAATTGAAATTATTTCACGTGGGATATATTTACGTAATGCAGAAAGACTGAAATCGGGAATAGTTACCTGCCAAGCCAACTTCTTACCACACAACCACAGCTGTAAACAGACACACACACACATACACATATAGATAGATACATAGTTATACACACGCGCACACACACATGCAGCACACACGATTCAATACCAGGCAGTCAACACTTCGAAACTTTATCGAACGTAATATGTTTTGTATTTCAGCAAATTATTTTCACAATACCTTTACCACTATCATTTAGACAAACACTTTGAGGAAATTTGTATATTGTATTTCATATCAAATATAGTTTAGATTGTTTGCTCATGTAATATTATCTCTGCCAATATTTATCATGAGATTATATGGAGGAACTGGTCGCAGATTATAATCACCAGCAAGAAATAAAAGTACAAACAATTGCCATGCCTACTTGAGTCTAATAATTCCTGTTCTTATTAACATATCTGCAGAAACATGACGTGCGTCCTTGACGTTCATCATGATATAGGTACAAGTACATAACCCTGTTGATGTGTAGGCTCTTTAACCAAATCCTTCTCTCTGTGTCTCTCTCTACATATGCGTACACACACACACACACATATATATACACATGCATATTTGTGAGTGATTTATGTATGTATATGTTTACCGAGTTACTCTATTAAAATATAACCCATGATTATATCGCAGAAATTATGTATATATGAACGTGTGTGTGTGTATGTGTATGTGTATATATGAACGCGTGTGTATGCGTTTGTAATGTCTCTTTTTGTGTTTATATTTGTATGCATACATGTGAATGGCATAATTAAATCCACGCCATAGTTACCTCGTGACGAAGAAGCACGTGACTCATATTACACGCTGCACCTACCCTTTCCCTCAACATATCGAGAAATATTTCTTGAGCATGATTACATTTCCAATCCACTTCCATCTATCGCGCGCCTCACACATATCTCCTCTCTATCTATTAATCTATCTATGTATCTTTATGTATATACACACTGTATGCATGTATTAACACTCAAAGAATGAGGAGGAGAAAGAAATACGAGAAAATATGACAGCATTCTTCTGTACAACGCACCAATTGTTGACCAGCTTCTATTACAATTGACAAGGTTGTATGCATCTATCAGTGAGAAACATAACATTCCCTGCCTTCTTGGCCGGTTTTAATATCCAGTAGACCATCTCAGCGATAGCACAATAATGTGTACTTCTCTACTGGCCAATAATTCGGTCACTGACCCTGCCAATTTCAAGTCTATAACACTGTAATGTAAGATGAACCACAAATTCTAACTGGCTAATTCAAGTGGATGAAGCACACACACACACACACACACACACACACACACACACACACACACACACACACACACACACACACACATATATATATATCAACGTTTCCCGCTTATTCTGTTTCTTTCTTAGATTTTACTTTGTATATAGACACTCATACGCGAGCACGCACACATAAACACACAAGTTTATATGGATACATATATGCACTGATATAGTTAGAACTATTTATTTACATAAAAATATATGCTCATATGTATATGTCCAAATATATGTGTGTATATATATGTACATGTACATATGTGTGTGTTTATATACAGAGATAGATAGGTAGATAGACACATACATACTTACATACGCACAAGCATATACAATCAAAGCAATGAACTCAGACAACCCAGCGTTGTTACTGAATTAAAAAAAACAATCAGGTAAAGGCTTATATCAAATGACACACACGATAAATTCTTGAAATGACGGTCGCTTCCAGAGAACGCCCGGTGACAATCACGATTAGTTCTACACAAGAATTAAGAACTCCTCTTAGTTAAGATGCCATTAAGGCATATGGACAAGTACATCTGCCGAAATACACGCACGCACACACACACATATTTATCTATGTATGTATGTGTATGAGTGTGTGTGTGCATGTATGTATTTATATTTATATGTGTGTGTCTGTGCCTCTGTGTGTATGTCTGTGTTTGTGGGTGGACGTATACATGTATATAGACATATAGACATATGTACATACATTCATACATAAACCTTTCCGTAATTTCTCGCCGACACGATGAACACCTGCAACAATGAATCGTTACAGACTTTGATAACAGTTTGATCTTTGCAGTCATTCAGTACATTAAATAAATAATAATTACTCACCAACCAACAATGATGAACAATAGTAAAGCTTAGACTTGTCTTCCCACTCAAACAATACACTACCGAACTCTTTCTCATTCTTTAGTTTTCCTTCATAAAACATTAGGATTGTATATATTATCAGCAATGTGAGGCGTTTCAAGCCTCGATATCTTCTCTGGAAGCGAAAGATAGTATTAGCATTTCACCACCTCTTTGCAGCATTGATTATTTTCTCACTCATTACCCAAATTGCAGCCTCCTTGAAACCATATAAACACACTTGAGATAAATACATGCGTTCTCTATGAAGGATTGTTTCATGTGGATATGTACGCAATGGACAAAACAAAAAGGGAGAATTCAATGAGTCTTAATAAATTTTGGTGCAGGTTAACATTTGTATGGAATGAAGAGACCGTTAACGCTTCGTACACAACTTCTTTCTACATCACAAGAAGTATAGAAGGAAAATAAAGGAAAGATAAAATGGACCAGGAGTAAGATAGTATAGAGGATGTATGAAGAAAGAAAGACGTATGTGTGTATATACGTGCATAGGTAAGTATCATTCCATACGTGTGTGCGTGTGACTGTATATATATATATTTTTATGGATATATACATTTTTACATATATATACGTATACATGTATAAATATATATATATATATATATATATATATATATACATGAATATATATACATGTATATATGTACGTATATATATATATATCTATCTACCTATCTCTCTCTATATATATATATGTGTGTGTTTGTGTGTGTGTATAAATATTTGTATGTACACGTGTAAGGATATTAGAATATATCAATATATATGTGTGTGAAAAGTATATGTGTTTCAGTACAATTCTATATATTTTATATATAGCAATGTATGTAAAATATAGGTGTGCCTATATATATATATATATATATATATATATATCCACATCTATATATATAAGCACACACACACAAACACACACATATATATATGGATATATGTGTACGTGCGTGTCTCTGTAAGTTTGTGTGTGTGCGTGTGGTATGTCGGTGTCTTTTTTGTGAATGAATGCGTGTAGAGCAATGTGATATAATACAACACGATGAAGAAGACCTGAAATCTCAGTCATGAGAAATGTTATAAGTTTGACACTAACCTTTATTTCCCAGCCTATCATTAAAAATACCGCTATTTATAAAGTTTATTTCAAATCAAGATTATAAGTAGTAAAACCCTAGCAAAAACACACACACATGCACACACACGTATATATACAATCATATATACATAGATGCAAGCATACATAAATACATTCAAACACACACACACGTTATGCATATACATACACAGCATAAGAATTTTAAAACTTAAGTGTTCTCTGAATTTTCTATATATATATTTTTTGACGCAATAATATAATTATATTTTCGCAAGTGTTCTTAGAAGTTTGTTTGGTAAAGTAAATTTTCGAAAGTCATCAACCCTGTTTCTAGAGCTTCACACTCATATCTTTTTTGAGTGTTAGATGTGTATGTCAACAGTTCAAGTATTAATCTGAGCCCGTGACACCTACATGCGATTATTGTTGTGTAGTTTTTGTATCGTTTAGGTATCTAATATAATTGACTCCTTCACTTGAAGATTTCTGTAGAGAATAAATGTGATGTTAAATAAAATCTTCCTCTGTAACTTTTAATTTGCATTATGCAGTGTGTTGCATTAACACTGCTCCTTGTAATTGCAAGGGAAACGTTGAGATTCGGTTGCTACGTTATGACGAATACTTATACACTCGCTCATAAGGTTGTGCTTGCATATACATATATATTTGCTTACCTATCTATCTATCTATCTATCTATCTATCTACCTACATCTCTGTATATATATATTTGAACATGTTATATATATATATATATATATATATATACATACCTATAACTGTACGTATAAGTACGATATATATATATACATATATATATATATATATATGTACATGTTATATATATATATAAATTATGAAAGGTGAAGGGACATGACGGCTGAATATATTGATTTAACCACTTAATATCCTTAGAGTCACAACCATTTCCTCGCCATTTTTATGTAGCAATGGTTTCAATAAGGAACAAAATTATGTTTACACGTTTGCATTGATATGCATTCTGCAATGAGTTTGTATATGTGAAAATCAGTGCAGAAAGCTATCTCATCAGATCCCGAGAGCATCATGTTTCTAACAATGGTTCAACTGAAGTTAAGGTCTTTAAAAGAAGAATGTAAGGTTCAATGAAAATACAATGTTGATTTACTAAAAAACGATGACACCCAAATAAAATACAGAAAAGCATTATCATGCAAACCAATGCAAGTAAAAAGGATGCAAGGCAACACAATAGAACACACACACATATATATATATACGTTTATATATATATAT
>NC_068997.1:57099197-57103026 GCF_001194135.2 Octopus bimaculoides | reverse complement strand
TGAACATATACACACTCACACACGCACACAGTGAGATTGAGCAGTTTGATAAATAGATAGATAGATAGATATAGATAGATAGATAGGTGGATAGATACACTATATCTCACACCAAGACATAGATGAGATTCTATATATTTGTGCATATATTTCTGTGTGCTCTGCGTGTGTGAGAAGCCACTCCCCCTATTTCTAGAATTGAGTATCAAGATTTATTGAGCAGACCACTTCCTCTTCGAATAGAAAATCATGTTCTAATATTTCGAAACCGTTCAAACCTAATTTTATTAAGTAAGGATGGGGCTTCATGTTCTCCACTTTCTTCTCCACCTTCTTCATTTACTTCGTTTTCGCCATCTTCCCCATATCTGTTTTCTTTGTCAGTATACATTGAGTTAGAATGTTCTACAAGAATTTTTGCAGGAAGTCAATTAGAGAATATGTTTGCCAATAAAAGTTTTGTGAAAAGAAGATGTGATGGTGCCAGTTGATCAGATGTACGACTTCCTTCATTTCAAATTATTGCAGTTTGAAATCTTGGAATACAACCGTTTGGCACTAACCTATTGAAACGACACCCGTGTCGTTACCTTCTTTTTGTTGTCGTTGTTGTTGCAAATAACTTGCTACCAGTATAACAGTGAATGATTTCTGAGATAAAAACAATATTAAAACAGCAACAGGGACAACAACAACATTAATGATAATAATAATAATAATAATAATAATCCTTTCTACTTTAGACACAAGGTCTGAAATTTGAGTAGTGCGGATGAGTTGATTACATCGACACTGGCACTAAATTTATCGACCCCGAAATGATGAAAAGCAAAATGGACCTCGGCGGAATTTGAAGTTAGAACGGAAAGACAGAAGAAATACCGCTAAGCATTTCACCCGGCATGCTAATGATACTACCAAACAGCATCAACAACAACTTCAGCAACAATTGTCCGGGTTATATCAGCAAGTTTCACAAGAAAATTCATCACTGGAAGTAGCAGGGAAGGCAAAAATGCCCTCCACAGGAATACATTCCTCGAAATCTGGCAATATCTTGCGAGTCATTCATATTAATATTATGAAAGAAAGTAAATTTAAATTGAAGGTCGCAAATATCCGCAAAGATATCAATGCAAGCAACGGCAGCAACACTGCCGTCAGCCGTAAATGACGAAGCCAACAGGATTGGATGGAAGCCTTTCATATTTGCTAACAAATCATTTCTCTTTCCACAGAGAACTGAAAAATGTTACGCTAAATTTAAATATGTTTTAATAATTTCCTATGAGCTTTACATATTGGAATCCAGTTGAGCACTTGACATTTCGTGTGTATAGACATTTTTCACGGTTTTTAGTTTCCAAAATAATATTTCTAACCAATATTTTGAATGCGAAATGTTTATTTAAATATAGTATTACTCTGAAAATTATTGATAAATATGAAATCTTTTTTTTTTTCTTAGACAGGAAAAACATAATAATCCCCATTTCGGACAATATGTCTTCTATGAATATATTTGGGTAAAAAAAAAAAAGTTGAACAAACTGTTAGACAAAAATATCTGCCAGTGTATAAAATTATCATTGCGATAAACAGATGATATACATATTATGTATGTATGTATGTATTTGTATGTAGGTATGTACAAACAAACATACATGCATACATGTGTGTGTGAGAAGAGATGGATACACAGATTGCGAGAGAGAGAGAGAGAGAGAGAGAGAGGAAGAGGGAGAGACAGGTAGCATGAACATATGACTGTCAGGTCAAGCCTACCCTTTTGAAGTTGACAGATCCAACGGAGATTTTATTTCAAATGAATTATGTTTAAAACAATTAAATATGGGGTCACAGAGGAGTATCGTAAGGAATCGTCCCCCTACTCCCTCTGTAGGAAAGTAACTTCTTCATCCTTAAAACTTTCACAAGTCTTCAAGCGCAAAACGCTAACAAATTCGACCAAAATATAGAGACACTACAGATCAAACTATATAAACGTTTAACGGTAAATAAAGAAAAACGTACAGTATATCTGTGAAGATGTTAGTCTTGAATTGTCCAAACTTTCTTCTAAATAGACTTTAAGAACACAAAACAGCAGGATTTCGGATCAATACAGGTTTCACACCGTCCACCTGTTCATATGTAAAATGAAAGACATTGAATGTTAAAATACACGTGAAGCTTGGATGCTCAGACCTTTCTACTCCATTTTACAGGTATACTCGTCTTCTACACATAGACACTTGCATGTCTCTCTAAACACTTGTTCTTCAGCATGAGGTATCAAAAGCTAATGTTTAGCAAATTCAGATTTATTAGCGTTAACATACAAATGAGGCGAGGATATGTTGGTGTATGTGTATTTATGTGTTTAAGGCGGGAATTATCAGATTAAATACAGAAGTTGCTCCAGACAAAGCCAGTGAAAGGACATACACCCACAATCTAGATGTGTTGCTAAAGTCGGCATTACTTGGAATTGCACGTATATTGCGTAAAGTGGCGTCTATCTGAGATCCTTGTTGTGGCTTGACAAACAGTACAAGCCCCAAGTAGAGACAACTTATTCAATCAACAACCTCACTATATCGTATACTGTACGACGTCTATAATAATAATAATGATAATAATAATAATGATAATAATAATAATAACAAAAATAAGTCTTCTTCCTTGCATCCTCATTATTATTATTATTATTATTAATAGAAACGTTTAAGACGTCGATGGCGGTGAAACCATTTTCTAGGCGTGTGAACAAACTAGATGAAGCAAATGACAAATGGATGACATTAATTATAATTTACTGGAATATTTCACAATGTTTGAAGAAGGGAACAAATACTAGACATGACACAAACCCCTTGGTGAGAAAAAAGACGAATATCAGTAGAAGGAAATTACGGTTGGCGTGCAAAGATATTCATGACATATCGAGTTGACAACTTAGAAAACGAAATATAAATGAAATTAGAGATGACAATATAGAACTGATGGGTTGATAAAATATAGGACGAGGTATGGAAGGCATGTGTTAGAGACGAAAAAAATGCGCGGTTGCCAGAGCAATGACTAGAGGCAAAAATATTGTAATCATATGAAATGCTTCAAAAACATATATCTATTATCCTTTATTTATTTCAGACAGTGGAGGTTTAGTCGAACAAATCTATGCCAGGACTTATTTTTTAATGTGTTGTACTTATGCTATCGGTTTTTTTGCCGAACTGCTTACTTAGCGAGTGTCAAACGATAGTAAAAGACAAATACAACACAGACGTACGCAAACACGGGTATATACCTATAGACAACAGGTTTGCGCACAGTTTCCGTCTTCTAAAT
Source organism: Octopus bimaculoides (assembly GCF_001194135.2). Classification (NCBI taxonomy): domain Eukaryota; kingdom Metazoa; phylum Mollusca; class Cephalopoda; order Octopoda; family Octopodidae; genus Octopus; species Octopus bimaculoides. The sequence goes on along the minus strand of NC_068997.1, from coordinate 57,099,672 downwards.
TTATACTCATTGGTCGGTCCAATTGTGGTTTCAGAACATACCATCCTCCCACTAGTCACAGACTGCATTAGATCTACATCAGTATTTTTTATGGTCATCTACTGCACTAATGACTTTCTGAAATTCATAGTTATCGCCTAAAATTTGTATTTTAAATTATTTCATTACGTATCTGAAGTACCATGTAAAGGGGAAAAAATATTCCATTCACCGTGAGCTAGAATACACCTCGGATATTTTCTGCTCGACTTTCTTATATTCCGCTTACACATGTTGGGGTCTGTTTGTCAGCAAACATTTCATTAACAACAGCAATTTCCAACGGATACTAGAATCGGAGACTTTCTTTAACAACATTTGTTGACAAAACAAATAATTTGATTAACTCAGCGTGTAAAAAATGTTGGAGATTTGACGAAAGGAAGATAATGCATCCTGTAACTAATATATATATATATATATATATATATATATA
>NC_068997.1:57096648-57098718 GCF_001194135.2 Octopus bimaculoides | reverse complement strand
ATATATATATATATATATATAAAGTACAGCTACATACATTTTTGTGGGTTTGCTTGAATGTATACAGATATACATACACATATATATACGTACAGACCCCCACACATTCTCACTCACAAACACACACTTATATATATGTACATGCATACATTGATATATGTGTGAGGGTTTTGTACACTAACACAATCGTTGCTGAGTGCGTGTCCGTGTGTATCGATTTGACAGAACATTTGATTTTTTGATAAAGAAAACGAAAGCGATACAAGACACGTAAGGGAAGAAGATAAAGTGCGTCTGATAAGCAGATAGAGTAGCGAAAGACGTTTAAGAGGGAGAGAGAGAGAAAAGTGGAGGGAGACTACCGGACCAAGAAAGAGAGGGAGATATAGATAACAAACAAAATTCTATATATATCCATGGCAACAGGGTTTGACACTATTAGTGATGAAAGATTATCGACGAGTGTTTTAATATGAATAATGGATAAAAAAATATAGAAAATACAAATTATTGTGCATATGACAAAGCGAAAAGAGAACAAAAGAGATTAAATTTGCCTCAAGTGAATTTCAAATTTCTAAGTGTGTTGTAGTATTGTAGATAACAATAGCTTTTGACAGATAAATGTGCCATTAAATCTCTTAGTAATTCCCTGGAGATTATTTTATAGTTTAAATATGTCTTTTATTGCAAGTAGATGCTGATTTGCATTCTGATGTAGGAAATGATGCAAGGATACTGTCAAAAAATGAAAAGTATAAATATAAATCTAACATAAACAACTACAACAATGTTAACAACAACAACAAGGAAAAACAGAACTGGAATAACTATTTATACTTATACGTACATATACACGTATACGTGTACACACACACACACACACACACACAAATGTATGTAAATAAATAAAAATTTCATTTGGCTGAAGCTTTTGAAAAGGAAATGTTAAAAATTAACTTGAAGAAATTCTGTTAGTGTTTTGGTACAGTTCTTTATATGTACGTAAACTTTATGCGTGTTTGTGTGTGTGTATGTGTGCGTATTCATATACATATGCATAATTAGAATGATAGACAAACACGCACTTGTATACATATGTACGTATATAAATGAATATATACGCTCAAACATATTTTGACAGGTACACATACATATATACATTTATAAATGAACGCAACTACACAAATAATAGACGCGTGTGTCTGTGCATATACAATAATAGAGGGGAATTAACATATAGATGTATACTTGTATTTTAAATCTAAACAAAAAAACACGTATTTATATATGTATAAAATAACACATTTATATATATATATATGTATGTATATACACACACATACATTCATTCATTCATAAATACATGCATAAATATGTATGTATGTATGTATCATATATAAATATATTAGTTAATATAATAAATTTATAACTTCTTTTATAACTTTATATCAGCTTTATGGTATGTTTATGGTAAATTAAAAATATACTTACTAATGGTTTCTAGTGAATGGTTATTTATTCTAGAAATGGTTTCGGTGATCTTTCACCAAAGACGCCTCTCTCAAAAGTTTCAACTTATCTAACTATCTAATGTTATTCATGTATTAAGTTTGTGTCTGGTTATGATAAGTATTGTATTTTATGTGAAGTTTTCTATGATTTTGATCTTTAGGCGGACATTTTGGCTGGAGTTTACGTACGACATTTCAATTTATTAAACTGAACTTTTTTTTTATCTACCAAGTGATACTAAATAATTGCGCTTACTTATTCGTCCTATCTACAAGATATAACCCATTTCAAAAATGAATGTCTCAATCAATACAGGAATTTTGAAAAATAAGCCAGATGGTTAAAACGTTATGGAGGTAGATAGAATATCGTTGCATATATGTTACTGTAAAAGTACTGGGGTAGGAAGAAGACTATTAACTACAATGGCTTACACAATAGAATTACTGTGAAAGCGAAAGGACATATCAAACTACACCGAAAGTAGCCTTCTGTTCACTTTTCATACTACACACACACACACACACACACACACACACACACACACACACACAC
>NC_068997.1:57088507-57096638 GCF_001194135.2 Octopus bimaculoides | reverse complement strand
TATATAATATGGGTGGCTTAGCATGTTAACAATCTGAAGGCAAATTTATGGACGTCACTAAAGTTTATACAGGGTACAAAGTGGTACAGGCATTGCTAGAAATAAGTGTCAAAATAACACATTAGCCACAAGAGCACTATGTTAATAAACTGACGAGGAAGACAAAGTTTCCTACGGTCGCAGATAAAGCCACATCACATGATTTCGAATTTTCATGCAGTGCTTCGTAATTCTTGTCAGCAGATCTGACTGTGCTTCGGATTAACCTTTATTCACCTCAACTTATTAGAAAAACCGTTGAAAACATGTGCTGATTTCAAAAACAGTGAACTTGAAACCTATTAATAATATGGGTGGCTTATTAGCAATTTAACAACTTAAAGGCAAAATTATAGACGTTACTAAAGTGACGTCATATTCAAGTTAAATTTGAGAGTTTATACGAAAAGAAATGAAAACGCAATATCCCGTCAAAAAGTTTAAAATATCAAAAACGAAGAACGAGATCATCGTTAGGGCATAACAGTTTGCCTCAGCCTCCACCACAGCCCCAAGACAGCACTGGGACCTGGTGTTCCCAATGTGTCCTTGGCAAGATCTTCGCTGTGGCCACCAGCTCTGTATATATATATATATATATATATATATGTATATATATATGTATATATATATATATTCTATTAGATAAGTATAATCCATCTACGTTTAAATAACAATATTTACACAAAATTATGGCCAATGTTATCTCCGTATTTATTTTGAGAAATATGGAAGAACAAAAAACACATAACGAAATTTATTGATTCAGAGTTGAGGTAGAAAAAAGGTAACAAGTTTTACAGAAAACACAGTGTTGGATTGAAATATATTTGACAAAAAGAAAATTTCAAGAAATTCTAGAAAAAACCCATTAATGTATAATTACAAGTCAAGAATAAAATATAACAAAACTAATTCTGCTGTTTTTCTAGTAGAGGGGTTAGAATAAAGAATTTACAGTAAAACAAAATGTACCTAGTTTGGCATTCATTTGCATGATTTATTCATCAAAACATTACACAATAAAGACAAAATGGCCTCGAAATCATGCATCTCCAAATAATTTTACCATTTACATATGTTTACGAATAATATAAAGCGACTAAAAATAAAGGAAGATTTTAGTTTGGAACAATCGTCCTAGAAAATATTTTATTTCAAATGGAAACAAATCAAGAATAAGTGAGAAGCAAAACAAGGAATATTACCAAATAAAAGTTATGAAAAAATCCCAAATGATTTAATTCAGACTAAAACGGAAAAAAGAATCGAAATTCTACATGAGGAATAATGACTACTTACCAAAGAACACTGCATTCATTAATGAAAGTCGAGGTCAAAGGCACTTTTAAGTTTAATGCTCTACATTTAAAATCGAAGATTATTAAACAAACATTAAGGTTAATTTAAAACATGGTACCTATAACTGTATAACGTACAGTTATATATCACAGACATATATAACAGATACAAGGAGTTTCAGCAATTTTGTAAAGAATATTCAAAGGAATGAAATATAAACTTCAGGACAGTATTCTGTATTGCTGAAAATGGAATTAAGAAATTTGGAGACTCTGAACACCAGTGTTTGTGACGTTTTAAACAAGGAATCTTTATCATAAGGATCAATATATATATATATATATATATATATATATATATATATATATATATAACGTTCGTAAGGTGTGATTGAACTAATGCACTTTCCATTAGAATTTTCGCCTAATATACATTAATTATACATTGAGAAGGATGATAACATAGGTTATAAAACAGGAGTACTTAGTGATATCAAGGTGGAAACGTATCAGTTTAATAAGAACGGGGATTAATGAAACAAGTATATTAGGTGAAATTAATTAACGTAATTAACAAATATGGAATACCATTTTCATTTACAGGCTTATAAGATCTGTTTTCATAAAAAAGGCTACGTTTTCCGATCAGAATCATTCAAGAAATAAAACTGAAATCTTACACAGCATTTGGAGCAAAAATCATTTTCTATCAAATAGAAAAAAAACCCTGAGAATGTTTAACCAATAAATTAATGCTAAAGCATTCTTTGGAATATATAAATAACTACTATGTTAAATATAAAATTTTCAAACGTACACACACACTCACTCACTCACACAAACACATAGTTTATCTGTGTACATGTAGTGTATATATGTGTGCAGATATATACGCACGCGGGCATGTGTGAATTCATATTTGTATTTAAAAATTCCTAATTTTCTGAATTTTGATATAAAACTAAAATAGTAAAAAATATTTTGCTTTCACGTATTTAGGATTTGAACGGAAAATCTCTGAGATTTATGCATTTCAGTTTGCAAACAAGAAACTGAAAGATAAATGAAAAATAATGTATGAAAAAAACACCTTTTAAGAGAAATCGGTTTGAGATGAAATTTCAGTTGTTGGTATGTAAGCTTCATTGATCGTTGACAAATCAGTAGGTATTACATATTTGATTTCTGCCATTAAAGAACTGTCAAAACAGCCCTGGAAATACTTTCCTTTTCAATGAGTTTTTCTTTGGGAACTAAAAAAAATGTTAATTCAAAATACTTGAAGCGATTCTTGTATGGAACATAGCTGCCTTTTCTGCTGTCCCTTTCACTCACTGCAGTATGTTACTATGATAATCTCTCTCTCTCTCTCTCCCTGTCTACTTTCTCCTTTTGGTCTGCACACACACACACACACACACACACACACACATATATATATATATGGAGAGAAAGAGAAAGAAAGAGAGGGACTGAGAGAAAGAGATAGAGAGAGAGAGGGACTGAGAGAAAGAGAGAAAACAGAAGGTAGACAGTGAGAGTGTGTGTGTGTGTGTGTGTATGTATGTATATATATATATATATATTTATATATATTTATATATATACAAAACAGTGACAGAGAGTATGAAGCCCACACACACACACACACAACCCTAGTACTTATATGTGCGTGTTTGCATAAATAATCTCACAGTTCTGAAAGACATTAAGAAGATGAGTGTGAATTAGTAGAATAAATGGAATTTCATTTCAAACCATTTTTTTCTCTTTTTCTTAATGAAGTGGTTTTTTTTCTTCAAATACTTTTTATGTGTTGAGGAGGAAATGATCGTGTTGAAAAGAATGGCAAATACGACACTGGAAAGAGTCAATTGATTTGATTTGTTTTTACTTATTACCCTTCATTTTAAGAAATGCGTCAAGAAGCTGATGTTTATCATCCTCATCATCATCATCATCATCATCATTAAGCTCATACATAATTTAGTTGGCCAGAATTTTATCTGGAAGTCTGATAAGTTTTCACAATCTCAAGAATTTTTCATAATAATAATAATAATAATAATAATAATAATAATAATTATTATTATTATTATTACTACTACTACTATTATGGCAGCGAGCTGGTAGAATCGTTAGCATGTCGGGCGAATTGTTTAGCGGTTTTTTGTCTGTTGCTACGCTCTGAGTTCAAATACCACCGAGGTCGGCTTTGCCTTTTATCCTTTCGGGGTCAGTAAATTAATTACCAGCGAAACTATAGCATCGATATAGTCGACTAGTCCCCAAATTTCAGGCCTTCTGCCTATAGTAGAAAGATTTTATTATTATTATTATTATTATTATTACTAGTAGTAGTAGTGTTATTGTTATCAAGGCGGTGAGCTGGCAGAATAGTTAACACGCCCGACGAAATGCTTAGCGGTATTTCGTCTGTCGTTACGCTCTGAGTTCAAATTTCACCGAGGTCGACTTTTCCTTTCATCCTTTCGGGGTCGATAAATTAAGTACAAGTTGAGTACTGGTGGTCGATTTAATCGACTTGCTTCGTCCCCCAAATTTTCCCCAAAATAGCCTTGTGACTATAGTAGAAAGGTCTATTGTTGTTGTTGCTGTTAGTAGTAGTAGTGGTGGTGGTGATAGTAATACTATTAGTAGAAATAATAGTAGAGGAGTAGTGGTAGCCGCTGTTGTTTCTCGGCTCCGAGTTCATATACAACCCAAATCTTCTTCGTCTTTTAGTTTTCCAGCCAATGAAATAATGCACCAGTCACGCACTGAGTGAGATATGAGACTATGTAAACAACTAAATCTTCCCTTCCAAATTTCCGGCCCTGAACCCCTAACCTTTCTTTCAAACAATTTTATTTGTCATGAATGGTAATGCATACATGTTACTTTTTAATTTTTAATATTATTAAAGTTTTTGAGATGAAAAATTAGTCTTTCTACTGTTATTTTCCAAACAAATACATTTGAAAGTCTTCACGTCTTCTTTAATACCTGAGCGAGACAGAAAGTCTATTCTAAATTCTACTGTTTTTTTTTCAATTAAAAAACTTTTGTTTCGAAATTTGTATGTATTTACATCAGTTCTCAAAATGTCTACTTCTTCGAGAGAGACATTAGTAGAGAGTAACCAGAGCGAGTAGCACTGACTAGGTTACTTTGAAAAAAAACTAGGCTTTTAATCTTCGAATCTACAAAACAAAATTTAAAATAAAACTTAGAATAAAAGGAAAGAAAACGGAATAATTGCAATATAAGAGATACACTTTGAAGTGCATTCACAATTTAACAAGTGAAAGTTTAACAGTACACACTAAGTATAAAATTGGACACGCATAGACGCAAACACGTATTTATTAAATCAGACATTGTAAAACAAAACAAAAAGAAACAGCCGTTTTAGATGTGATCAAGCTGCCAGTGTCAGGCAGTTTTTGAGCATGAACGAACTAAACTAGTAAAAATTCGCCTAGCAAAATTTTGAAAATAAGAATGGCGCCTCATTGTTTTTGCTTTACAATCAAGGATAACAGAAAAAAAAATAGTTATTTAACACTTCATTACCAAAAAGAAGCAGCTTTGCAATGCTATAAAAAGATTAATAAAGGTTGATGTAATTCATTGTGCAAAGTAGTCTCCGCTATCAAACTACGTATGGTTTATGTTTGTAAATCTAGATTTTCAATTAGAAGAGAATGGAGAACACTCCGCTTGTGTGACACACACCAATCCACAATTGGTACTGCACAACTATATTGGCAAAATGAATTTGCAGAATCCAGTTTCTTGACAAGTGTGTCGAATCTCAGGTTAGCACGCTATAAGCGTGTATTTTCAAAACCACAAGAACGCCGGTGCTAGTTGAAGAAATATTCCTCTGAAACATTATGGCTGGGCGAGTTGTTTTCCTTCGCTTGATAGCTAGGTTTTCCAGTTTTGAAGTAAACATTTCTGACATGTTGGACAACTCCCCACGGCTTCCGTCCTCGAGTTCAAGTAGCCTCCTGGCTCATGTGACTTCAAAAAGATTATATATTTTTCTGTCATACACAATTTACATAGTCCTGTACAATGACTGATTATGGAGGAGCCCTTGTGTTATAAGAACATTGGATTGGGCGTTCTGAATCTTTTGTTTATTTCTTTACATAGTTATATAACGTTACTTTATTTTGCCTTTACATATTATCAAATGCTTACTAATATGAAACTGTTACCGCTGTAGAATCTTTAAACAAACGGTATTTCGTATCTTTTGCCTTCCAGCCACCGACTGGAACAGCAGCATTTATTTTCTCCCATTCATTCACACCATTTATATTCTGATTTCATAGTCAAAACAGATCCGCCATTGGAAATCAAACACATAAGTAGCCAGCCGGCTAACCAGACAACCATCTAGTCAAATATATAACCACAAAGCCATCTAACCCGCGAAATACATAACGGCAAAGTCAACCAGCACTCCAAATAACCACCACCAAAACAATAGTTATTACTTCATTCACCAGCTTATATTTCCTGTAGGATGTACTTTGTTTGCAGCCATGTTAAGCAAAACTGGAAGTGCATGTCTTGAGACAAGGAGATATTTATGAAAAGAAAGACAAACTACCGTGGGTGGTGTTGCAGTAAATGTTAAATACAGGATCAATTGTGACTTGTGGGGGAGATGGTAAAGAGTTTCAAATTATGTCAGCTCTTCTCAAGAAAATAATCGTTAGCTACTTCAGAAAATATTCTAACTCTAATCTAGAGCAGCAATGCAACGTTGGCAGAAGAAAGCATAATAATGCAATATAATCATACACATCCATACATATATCCACACATGCAGATCGTTGTAATAAATCTTTGTAATAAATCTTTGTAATAAATTCCAGTATATTCTTTAGTGAATATTTTCAGTAGCAGCTACCATGTAATATTTTCTTGTATTCCTGGCCTACGCCCTTAGCATTTAAATTAACTGGCCTAAATAAGGTTAATAGTGCCGTTGGAATTGCGTTCACAATAATGCAGGCTGCAAGAAAATATTATTTTACCCCCTGCCGTACTGTGCTTTTCTTTTCCTACAATTGTTGTCATCGTTCTTGTGGCACTACTCGCGAACCCTTAGTTTGGTTTCACATTCGTTTGAAATGGACAAAGGTGATTGTCCTTAGTTTGAGTAAAAATAGTGAAAATAGGAAACAACAGCAAATAAAATAAAGAAATGTTTTGAGAAATTTTGTATGGAAATAGACGAAGATATTCGTGTCCGGCAAAATATTGAAAATATTGATGTGTAAACTTGTGTGTATTTGTTAATAGAAAGATTGTGTAATTACGAATATTTTTCGATAAAGTATTATGTTCTTACAGAAGAAAATATCCAAAATATTCAGGAATTCAAAATAAGAGAGATACGTACGTGGCTTTGCGTTAGAATTGCTGGCAAGCAGCTTGGGAAAATAACACGTCTGTACAGTTCGAACGCACACACACACCGACATAAAATCTCAGAGAGAGAGATAGAGAGAAGGAGAGAGACGAAGAGAAGTGGAGAAGTGGGGGAAAGAGTGAAGAGAAGTGGGGGAAAGGTGAGACTATTGAATGCCAGGGGCGGAAAAGAGAGAGCCTCTAATACGTACGACGAAGTTATGCAGTTAGCTGCAATACGAGATTATTGCTGGCATTTCCTAATTAAATTTAATGTAATTATTTTACAATGGAGACATTTAATGAGGTGTAAGATAATTACAGTCTCTCTAATACACTGCGGCTTGTGAGTTATTAATTTCTGATTTGTAAAATAAATATTAACAGGTTGGAAGCTAGAAATATATAATGTAGAAATAGTTTGACCTTCAATTTAGAAAACTGTTTGTGTTAGAAAACCACCCATTTAAGATGAATATCATTTGACACCCTGGAGGTACTGTGTTGTCAATAATTACTCCTGTTGCTCTGAACGAATAATAATAATAATAATAATAATAATAATAATAATAATAATAATAATAATGAGAAGAAGAAAAAGAAGAAGGTGGAGGAGGAGGAGGCGGAGAAGGATGGCGAAGAAGACGACGATGATGAAAACTATAATAGCAGCAACAACACCACTAACAACGACAATAATAATAATCCTCTCTACTATAGACATAAAGTCTGAATTTTTGGGGTAGGGGTTAAGTCGATTATATCGACCTCAGTACTCAACAGGTACTTATTTTATTGACCCCGAAAAGATGAAAAGCAAAGTCGACTTTGGCGGAATTTGAACTCAAAAGGTAAAGAATGGCGAAATGCAGTAAATTCATTTTCCCGCCGTGCTAACGATTCTGCCAGCACACCGCCGCCTTAATAACATTAATTTCAAATTTTTGCCACGAAAATTACAATTGAAAATTCTGTCCTACATTGTCACGCTCATTGCATTTATCCTACATGATAACAAGAGTCAGCTATGGAATGCTTACTTCTCATCAGTAAGCATACAGAAAGAAAAAAAGCGACGGACTTGCATTCGAACTTCTCGCTCGCCTATTATTTATTTAACATCCACACTGACTAACTGGAGGCAAATATGACGACCATCCAACAGTTAGTGTGACAAACCAGTAATAGCTACAATGTGTTGCGCTAGACTATCAAAAGTAATATAAGTCTTAGAACGGTTATGCATTGAGCAGCCAGTTATGTTATACAGACATGTACATATATGTGTGAGTATGTATGCGTGTATGTATGATAGTATGTATGCTTGTCTGTCTATATATATATATATATATATATAT
>NC_068997.1:57068752-57088309 GCF_001194135.2 Octopus bimaculoides | reverse complement strand
TATATATATATATATATTTGTGTGTGTGTGATCTACTGACCCGTGATAGAAAATTCAACAAAAAAGGCTTCATCTGGTCAGAGATAAATATTATTTATTTAAAGGTCACAATACATGTATTAGAGCGTAATTAATAGTTTCATATGTTGAGAAAACTCAAACATATCCATCACATATAACATTTACAGATAGATAGAGAGACAGATATTTAGATAAAGATACGGAGACAGACATATGTGCGTGTGTGTAGATGTTCAAGAATTTGCGCTGTCTCTGTTGGAAATCTTATTCAACTAACATAAACGTAGCAGTGCCAAACTTTCCGATTACATTGCCAATATTAATTATAATTGAGTGCAAAACTTCAAATGAAATTTCGGTAAAGAGGCTTTTTGCTGACTCAGTGTATTCTTTGCTAAACATGAGAGAATTTCGTCTGCAACTGTTGCGGAAACTGAACTGGAAAGCAAATTCATACAAATATCAAGAAATATAGTATATTTCAAACGGGTTAAATTACCAACGAATCATCATCATCATCATTATTGTTGTCGCCGTCGTCGTCGTTTTCATGACCCTCGTTGTCATCATTGCCAACATCATCGTTGTCATCGTCATCGCCACCGTCGGTATCAACCTTCCAACATTACCACCATCCTCTGCGACTGTCACACTGCTACCGCTATCACATTACTACCACACCACCTGACCACCACCACCATTATCATTGTCTTCGTAGACATCATCACCCTCCTCACAAATGTGATCATTGTCACAGCTTCATATTCATCATCCTGATTTTAGACGCGAACTTTGATATATATAAATAGGCGCACGCACGTGGGCATGTGCATGTGCGTGCGTCTGTGTGCACCAGTGTGAGTTGATGTTTGTACAAATACATATATCCAAATATCGAATGCACAATTGTGAAGAAATGAAATTGTTAAGTGGATGACGTTCATGATGATGGTGGTGGCGATGATGACGATGATCATCATCATCGTCTTCATCATCATCACCATACATTCTCAGTGTCCAATCACTATTTCCTAACTTCACTGAGAAATTGGATTACGATTTAGTCTTCACCAGGCAGCTAGATTAAATTCTCTCATATTTCCTAAAGAGTATACTGAATAAGCAAAAACCATTTCGTTCAAATAATGTATTTTATATTGGCAATATGTTCAAACAGTTTGCTACATATCAAATATTATTCTCTGGTTAGGCTTAGCCAAACGAAAGTCATATTATAATTTCCCTCTACGCTACCATTTTTTTTTTGTTGCCTTTATCTTAAGAGGAAAGATACCTCCTTTTTTATAATTTTCATCTTCTGGCTGTCGATATTCATACAAGAGACATATCTTGGCATTTTTCAGTGTAAATTTACATATTTGTTAATGTTTGGAGTGTTCAGTCGTAAGATAGGACCTCGTTCTGCTATCTTTCAATCGTGGACTTCGGTGATTTCCAGACTTGCATTGGCAATTCATTTCGAACATCGAAATCTTATTGACTCTGGAAAAGACAGCGCCTGACACACTCGAATTTTTGAGCTTTTCACTAATTGTCGTACATGATCCATAACTATTCTTTATAGCTATCATATTAAGTTCCAGTATATAACAAACAATATTTCAACGGAAAGCAAGTTCGGATTATTAGGTCAAAACTCGGAAACGTAAACCTTGGAGTATTTCAATTAAGAAACTTTCAGATATTAAGTATTAAAAACACCTAAATATTTACGCATTAAATTAGTCAATTTATCGGTAATATATATTATAATGGAATAATTACTATGAAGACTTGTGTAGAATATATTGTGTAACAGGTCGTGGATAAGACCAAAACAATGCGAAGTAAATATGCAATATAAATCACAAGAAAACTAGTATGTGAATTAATGTAGACTTATCTTGTGTACAGTATTTCGGGGTTATGGTCCCATTTTCAAGAAACTGACGAATGTTGCCGATCGGCATTAATTTACATACTAGTTTTCTTGTGATTTACCTTGCATTTACTTCGTATTGATTTGGCCTTACCCACGATCTGTTATACAATATATATATATATATATATATATATATATATATATACATTATACAGAATTTTAGGAAGCAATATTCTCGTAAGGGATTATTAAAAACTATCCGGCTACCAACTGGGTTTAACCAAATATATTAATAGAAAGTTCCTCAATATGTATGTATAGACAGTCGCGTAAAATTAAAAGAAGTGAATAAAAGAAAATGGAGAAGAAAAATTAGAAAGATGCTTGGTTCATTTATTTGTATTATAACTGGAAAAGTAATGCAAATTAAAATAATAAACGATATACCCATAAAAACAAGTATAAAAAAAACCGCATCAACAAAATAACCCAAATTAATCAAAAAGATATTCTAGACATGTTTCAATATAACGAAATTTTAGAATCATCAAATGCAATAAGTTGTATTTTGTTATATCTCTTCAGGAAAAAAAAAAATGATAATATTATAGTCTTGAATTGCGCAACTCCAGATTATATAATATATTTTTTATTGCTTTAATATTGAATTGTACAAAGGCAAGATGGCAGAAACGCTAGCACGCTGGGAGAAATGCTTAGCGGTATTTCGGCTGTCTTCACGATCTGAGTTCAAACTCCGCCGAGGCCAACTTTGCCTTTCATCCATTTGGGATCGACAAATCCAGTACCAATATCGTACTGGGGTCGATCTACTCGACTGTCTCCCTCCACCTCAAAAATTTCGGGCCTTGTGCCTAGAGTAGAAAGTACGTTAATTATAAGGCAGAAACGTTAGAACGCCGGGCGAAATGCATAGCAGTATTTCGTCTGTCTTTACGTTCTGATTTCAAAATCAGAAATCTTAAAACGAAATCGTCGACCAGGAAAGTACCAACACCGTATGGTACATGGTATTTTCTTCAGAGTGGTAACATATCATTCGATCCCAAACATTTGGACTTATTTTCAAAATGTGAAAGAGAACAAAAACGAAGAGAAATATCGATCGAACTGTCTTCCTTTAATCAACTCAATCAAGCTTGTTGCAAGGAGGAACCTTAACAACAAACAAAGAGTTCACAACAACAACAACAAAACAATCATTCAGATGCGATACACACATGATTACATCTTGTACTCACACAAACAGTAGTGAACAAAAATTAGTCGACATCGCACAATTCCCGCCCCACCCCCACCCCGCTCCACAACGTTGTCAAAACCTCATAAGATTGTGCATAGAATTTAATCAGGGACGAGGGTATATTTTTGTATTAATATTTCTGACGAACAAATATTCGTTATTCCTGCTGCCATTGCAATTGGTTTTTGATGTCGTTCTTTTCCGTTTTCTGATTTGTCTTAACTTCTTCGCGTTCTTCTTATTTTTTTCCTCCTCCCCCGCCTGAACCCCCTTCTACCCTTCCTTCTACATACGCATTAACGTTAACAATTTTTATGCGAGTATATAAAATTGGTAAGAGTAAATGAAATAGAGATCACTACAAATGTATCACACAATATTATAGATGTATGTATGTATGTATACTGAGAGAGAGTGAAAGAAAGAGAGATCTATGTGTATATGTATGCCTATGTGTGTATAAATACACCTATGGACATATCTCATGGAAGAATGCAAATATCAAATATACTTTTTTAATGTCTCCATTCTGATGATGGTTCTGCAGTCCATTACAAACACTTCCTTGTCATTTCTCAGTCAGATATACACTGAATTTCAAAGTCTCAATGCATAAGTCTAAACAGACACGCACACCAACGTTCACTATTTGCTCTACAAAATACAGAAATCCTTCAACACATCTTACCGTGTATATCAAAGAAACAATGTATATTAGTATAATCAGCTAGAGATTAACAGTTCCCAGGAATTACCAATGGTAGGGGTTATTTTTTGGTTGACCTTTAGTCAGTCAAAAGCGTCTTTATCTCATACAATCGTATTCTAGCCGTCGCAATCTAGTGTTTTATGGCACAGTGTATCTGGGACTATTATTTTTTGTGTTATTCGCTTTTAAGTAAAATTTGTGTAATAGCTGTCTTTGCATGGCGGTTGTCGCGCTGACAGATATTGCATTTGGAAGTTTCTATCTCGCACTGTACGACCCTCAGTCATACAATGTTATTTTCAAGGTGTTGGATCGATATAACGTCCTCTCAGTATAATTACTCTACAATATCCCCCCTCTTAAGTTTTACTTCGTGTCATTTCATTTAGCAATGATATTTTTATTCAACTCATCTCCCTTTTTTGAGTTTATTATTTTCGACCAATTTAATTTTGTTTTCCTCCTGGCACCTAATTCCCTACAACAACTTAAAATGTGGACTTAATCGGTGGATCTCTGTAACTCGCCTCCTTGTCCCTTGGATGCTGTTAACACATTGCCCTCTCCGAATATCCACCCCAAATTCCAGTTCATTGGAATAATATCACCATCACAAATCCTACATTCACCAAAAGCCCCACAGTGTTCGAACTTTAGGTCCACTGTCATCATTCAACTTACATAATCCCAGGAGTAGCTAGCCACAGAAGCAAACCGCCCTCAAATCCTCAACCTACCATTGTAAGAAAACGGGTCACACGTTTCTGATTTCTTGCTCATTGAGAGAGGAAATAATATATTCACGAAGTAACCCCCTTCACCATACGCCTAGCAGATCAAGAGCTCCTTGGGAATAAAAGCAACAACAACAACCACGACAACAATTACTACCACAAACATAACATGAACTGTATCTCCTTGAGAATACCGTCTTTAATGTGAATTGAATGAGGAGAACTCAATGAAAGAATTAGTTTAAAAGTTTATTGAATGGTGGCTTGTTAGCAGTGGAATATTTTGCTGTTGATATTTATTGTCGCTCCATACTGCAATTACTAAACACCTTACTATAAACATCAAATAGATGCACAAACAAATATACACCCGCACACATACACACAGATATATGTTTACGCATACACACATAGACGTACATGCATGCGCACTTCCTCTCATTCCCTCGCACGTACACACTGATATAAATGAAAATAGTGCAGCACGTTTCGATACACTCACACAACAATTCCATTCCTGCAATGCACACCTAAACATAATCACGAACAGATACATACACTGGCATAAAACTGCACATACACCATTATACACAACCATATAAGCTTCTACATAGACGCAGACGACTATCATGTCACGCCCCCTATATATACACACACACACACACACACACACACACACACGCATACATATATACGTACCTACGAATGTCAGCAGATATGCCTGTGTATAAGTGTCCGCATATGTATGTATGTATATATATATATATATATATATATATATATATATATATATATATATATATATATATATATATATATACACCTAGAAACCAAGATGCACTCACGCAAACACACACACATACACATTCAAGCACACACACACCACACACTCAGACATACACATAGATACTCACACACGCACATCATAGCTGTATGTTCGTATTCACACATACAGACGTAATGTCAAATAAAACAAGATTTAATGATAGGTGGTTCTCGCATATTTTCCAATCCGTATATAATAATTAAATCTGCTATGTGATTTCAGAAATCTATATTTCGAACAATTTAATTCTTTCACATATGAAACACTAATAATAATAATAATAATAATAATAATTATTATTATTATTATAATAGTAATAATAGTAATAATAATAATTCGTTTGAAGCATAAAGAGGAATTAATTGCAAGTTGTCTTATGCCAGCATCAAAGAATCGTGAATATTTAGTGAGTTCCAAACAATTCTGTAAACTCTACAAGCTGACTGTAATTCCTGGTAATGAAGCAGCAGACATTCTATAGACTCTATGGAGATTAAGTGGCTTACTTTTACAAATTACAAACTACTTGAAATATTTAACGTTGAGGACTTCACTGTAGCAGTAAGAAAATATAGATTGTGTTTCATGACAGTTAAAACTACAGTACTGCATCATCATTAATTATTAAAATCATAGCAGCAGCAGAATCAGTTAAAGGTTTAGGTAGGTGCTGAAGTTGCTGGAAATAGCAGTTGAGATTCTTTCAAATAGCAAAACCTGTCTCTTGGCTATACTCAATGATGGAGTCTCACAATTGTATCACAACTTCATCGACTCCAATTTGGAATCGATGTTGTAGTGATAGATGTCAGATGTGAGGGGTCTCATGGTAAATACTTCCTTCACAGTACTGTTTCTGGACCTAAATCTTGTTTGTTCTTCTGCCAGGATCTCTTCTGCCATCCCCTTAAGTCTCTTTAGCAGAACTCTTAACAACAGTTTGTTTGGGTGACTAATTAGTCTGGTTGTTCTATAATTCTGGCTGAGTTTGGAGTTGCCTTTTTTGGGATTGGGCATCAACGATGATAAGGTCAACTCGTTTGGCCACTGTTTCGTCTCTCATATCTTCTGACGAGTAATTGTTAGTGCCTTGAGCTTTGGCCTTTCATGTTTTAGGAGCTCTGGAGAGATGTTTTCCACTCCTGAGGATTTCCCCTCTGTGAGCAAGCGCACTGCCTCTTCGTCTTTCTCCTGTAAAATTGGAACATCCCGAAGTTCCCTGTTATTATTGTTGTTAGAATCGTTTATCATGTTGCTCTCATGCTTGAGTTTGTGATTGTAAAGGTCTTTGCAATTCTCAAGCATGAGATGCAGGACTGTTTTGTCTTCAATGATCATGATGATGTGTTTCTTTATTTTTGAGGGTTTCAGAAGAAACCTTTCTGTTGATATTCTTTATCCCAGCTTCGATTATTTTGATCTTGTCTGTTATCCATTCCTCTTTGTCTTCCTTCATTTTCCCCTTAACCTTCGGAGAATATCACGCAGGAGACACTTCAAGACGTCAACCCATCTGTTTCCAATGGGGGACGGCCCATTTCCAGCCTGCGCTTTGCTGGTCATATTGACCTTTTAGGAGGTAGTGAAGCAGAACAACGGGGGCTGACCACCACAGCGGAAAATGTATCAGGAGCATACAGGAAAGAAATTAAACCAGGAAAGAACAAAATCTTGGTTGACAGTAACAAATAAAACACAGTAAACAACATCATGCTGACTGTAGATAGACTTGATTAAGTTGACACCTACAAGGACTTAGGGTCCATTTTGATTAGGGACAGCATATCTCAAAAGGCAAAAAAAAAAAATGTTTCTGGAGCGAAATTCTCAACCATATGGCCACAGCATTTCAGCATAATCCAGATTGGCAGAAGATCGAGTACACTTGCGGAGATGTTTATTTCAAGCATGATCATCAGACATGTGCAGAAGGCAGTGTGACAATAATAATAATATGTTCTGGCGAAAACATTTTGACTTGCTCTCGTATATATATATGTGTGTGTGTGTGTGTGTGTGTGTGTGTGTGTGTGTGTGTGTGTGTGTGTGTGTGTGTGTGTGTGTGTGTAAAATTGATAAATGATTCTGAACTTTGAGTGTTGAGCAATCACTTGATATGGAGATTTCTTAATTTGTACCAATCACAATAATTCCATCTTAATTCGGCGATGTGTGCAGTGAAGTAGAAGATGCAGAGACATTTACGAAAGAAGATCAAGAGGCGACTGTAAGTGAATATTGCGGCTGTGATTATCAATTATTTGACATATACATCTATGCAAATATTTACATATATACACACACACACACATATATATATATATAAATGTAACTGCATACATATATGTGTGTGTGCACACGCGCTTATGAATGTATATATATATGTGTGTGCATATATATATATATATATATATATATACCTTCGTATTTATACATATACATACGAGTGTGTATATATGTATGTATGTATGTATAACATTCAACGTTATTAATTTAGTTTCAGGGTATAATACTTGAGATATGTATTGATCTGAGCTCCAGATTGTTTTTGTTTAAACCATTTTATTATTTTATAGCTTGAAATTGATGAAAATTCTGTTTGTTTATCGTCGTTGGAATGAAAGAATACACTCCAGTTATGAGACTTCTAGGCACCAGAATCCTTTAAAGTTTACAAGATAAATGTAATTATAGTACCACTTGTATTATTTGCTTTAAGAATATTCATTCGAGAGAGCAGACATGTTGAAATGAAACTCTTACACCCCACCATAATTTCCCTTGTTTTGTTTACCTAATATTCATTCTTTATCGCCATCGCCCTCTGTCTTCTCTCCGTCACACATACGCGTGCACGGGCACGCGCAGGCACACATACGCGCGCAGACGCTCACAAAGCGCACGCACACACAGACACACAAGTATACATACACACAAGCAAACACACACATAAATATTGAAAATAAATATGTAAGATAAAGTGATGACTATTTCCTTGAAAATGTGCGTATATATATATATATATATATATATATATTGAAGGATACACACATATAAAGAATATTATACGTATATATATGTATACATATATCTATAAGTATATAAACATGTATATATATTTATGTTTATATGCATATGTATGTATATATATATATCTATCTATCTCTCTCTACACACACAAACACACACACACATACATATATATATATATATATATATATATATATACACACGCATACATAAACACGTGTACAAGTAGCAGACTTTCATGTCTATATTGTTTAAGGGACTATCAGTTTTAAGAAAAAACTTATTTCACAGAAGATTTCCTGTGGTTTATTAACTACGAAATAAGGCCTCTGGTTAATTCAAGAGATCTGTTTCCTACTTCCACCTGAATTATACTTTCCACTCTACTTTTAAACTTAAGAAATCTATAAAACACACACATATGCACACAATTACACACACATGTAGCTAGGTATGTGTGTATATACACAAACACATGTAATATATATATATCTACACACATGCATATATGCATATATACACACATATCTACATACATATATATATATGTATATATATATATATATATATATATATATATATATATATATATATATATATATATATTTAGTATCTGTATATAAATACAAATACACACACACACACGCAAATGCACATATATACATGTGTGTGTGTGTGTATGTATGTATGCGGGCGTGCGTGTGCTGTATTATGTGACTGTAAATATATGCGATCGTAATATGAGCCGTTAGCGTATTCCAGTCTCTTCTACAGTGGTTAATAAAGAAATATCTTCCATTGATTTTAGCAATTATGAAGGACAGAAACAACATTTTATTGATAAAGAAACGATTGAGATAAATTAGAATTCAACCGAACTACATAGATAATCTAGTTTAAATAAATATGAACTCCCGAGATATTCAAGGCTCTGTCAGAAATATCTCTTTGGACTTGCAATTACAAATATTCATTTAATCTATGCTTACATTCTTCAGAAAGGGGATATTTTGCTAATTTTCTTATAAATATTATGTATGCATGCTACTGAATTGCATTTGTGCGCATACATACATACATACATATATATGTATGTATGAGTGTGTCTGTGTGCATATATAATATGTGTATATGTATGTGTGTGTGTGTACAGATTTATATATATATAAGAAGAAATTGCGTGTTTTCTTTGTGAAGCTAACTGTAAATATTGGGGCTGGACTTCGAGACAAAGTTTTGCAGACACATATGCATGCTTCTTTCTGTGACCAGTTTTACATGAGACAAAGAAATTTAGTGAGCACCAAACCTTTAACTAGGATGAATTGAATATTTGGGGAAGAATCAGTGTAGCTTAGTATAATAACTAATCATGCTTCTTTTCGCATCTTCAGGAGCCAACTATGAATAAGTAACGGTCTTATTTGACCTCCTCAGCAAAGCCCGAATTTAACCAAAGATCCTCAAATTGTGACAAGAGTATAACTGAGTAGAAGTAGATTATTATCGAAGTCTCTCATTTTGTTCACTAAAATAACTAAACTCTGAGCTCATGTTTTATATAACAACGCACAACCAAGATTTGATGTGCATTGCTCTGTTACTGCAACCTTATCTATTGTTATCGCGTACAGTGCATCTTCGGGTTAACTACGCCAATGCTCTTCCGGAATTTTAGACATCTTCCCCAACGTTATCTGGAAGATTGTTAAAAGAAATTTAGCAAATTCTCAACACTAAGCTAAAGTCTTGCAGAATAAATCAACTGAAGACGTAAAATATATTAGTACTGCACCATAACCTTCCAGTCATTATATTATTCATTATTCGATCTAGCTTGATAAATATTCTTATAATTACTAAATATTAACCAAGTCTGCAAAATCATCCGCTTTGCACATTGATTCTGTACTCAAGATTAAGCTACAACCACGTCATCTCAGTTCACGGTTAACTTCAACGAAACGTGTACTTGTCTCACACTTGAATTTAATATTAATTTCTAAATGGATGAATAATTTTAGCTCGGTGAAAGAATATCTTCTGGTATTTATATAAATATCAAACAAAAATGGTCCTGTTGCTTTGAGTTTTTGTCAGGCTACCTTCAAAATATTGCACCGTAGTAATGAATTCGTATCGAGTGCATCCTGATCCATACGTTTATAGATTACGGGTCATATAAGTATGTTCTAATTTTGATGTATCGGATTGCTGGTTAGAGGTCATCTTCGTATTTGCCAATTCCGAAAAATGATACATCTGAATGGCTGAACACTGAAAAATTTCTGACGCTATTTAAAACTGCACACAATCTGTTTAATTAGATTAACAGAGAATCTAATTCTTGTTCTGCTATAAGTGAAAGAAAGAAATACATGTTTGAAAATATCACCTTCCTCACTACTTCCCATCGCTATGCCTGTTTTGCTGTTTTCACAGTTATCTTACATGTAAACGAACAAGGTTATTATCAAGTCTACTAAGAATCTTCAGTTATGTATTTGTTTGACGTGCAAACAAATACTTTACAATAAGAGTACGGTATGTTAAACTACAAATTCTTAGATGGATAAAGTCTGAATGTCTTTGATTATTCCATATTCTCCTTTACAATTTTCCTGAAACTAAACCAACCCTTACCCAACTCATATTTATGGCTATTATAATTTCATACATAAAGACAGTGAGCTAAATAGAGTCCTTATCGCGCCGAGTAAACTGCTTAGCGAGATTCATTCCCGTTTTACGTTCTGAAATAAAATTTCGCCATGATCGACTTTGCCTTCGAGATGGATAAAATAAGTGCTAGTCGAGCACTGGGGTCGATGTAATTGACTAACTCCCTCCTGTAAATTTCAGGCCTTGCAGCTAGAGTAAAACGGATTATTTTATGCCTATTGTAGTATGCTTTTAGAAGATAACCAAGTTTCCTTGTTTAGGATTATCTTCGGCATATATCTACGTTAATAAAGATTCCTAATGTGCTCAGGTGCGCGTGCGCACAATTAAAAGCTAAATATCTGATGCTTACCATTTGTAATTTTACAGAGGCTAATTGCAAAGGAAGTGCGGAAGGTTAATAATGAAAGAATTGTGTTGATAAATAGATTGCAAGTAGCAGAAGAGAGTTTGTAAAGCCCAATAATTCTTAGCTATTTAATGCTTCTTAATTCATTTGATTTTATCTTTTAATATTGTAATTTTGTAAAATCCGCATTAAACCAACAAAATAAAATCCTTCGGTGTAATATGCCACAAAAAATTTAAAATGCTAAATTTTACTGGATTTTTATGGTTTTTCATTAATTAGTTCGAAATATATAATCTGCACGTTCGTTTTTATCATTTTGGCAAAGCGTTTAAGTTATGGAAAACAGGCGAAAAGCAATTAATTTTATCATATTTTTTTCTTCTATGTGTGTGTGTATTTTTTATCTTCTCACATCTTACAACCAAATTTTTTTTTCCGCATTTGGTGCGTGGTCGGATAGTTATTTTGTAGAGATAAATGGATTTTACAGCTAGTGGCTCTTCCGAATGCTACACACAAATCTGAAATAAGGACAGAAAACAGGTGACGAATGGCAAGACTCTCCTTCTTGCTGCATCTTTAACACTGAATCTATCAGTTTCAATTCTTATCCGAAACCGTCGCAATAACTTTATAATTCCTAACTTCACACACTAGATACATAGAATTATAATTCTGTAAACGTACTTCTTTGTGTTAATCACAAACTAAATACAAAGAGATATTACTGATTATACATTTTTTTTTTAAAAACCATTCTGTTGGTGATATATTAATTAATGTCCGTTCATTAGCCTCCTACTTCTATGTAAATAAGTTTGTGCCTTCTCATGTCATTTCACATTTAATAAGTATATAGACATACATACATATATGCGTGTATGTATATATAAGTGTGTGTGTGTGTGTGTGCATATATGTGCGTGGGTGTTTGTATATGAATGTGTCCAAAGGTAAATGTGTGTATGCATGCAAATTTATCTTGCGTGAATGCACATGAACAGATACACATCTACTCAAGAATCGATATAACGTCACGCATCAGCACACACACACGCACACCCACACACATACTCGGTGAAACTTTAATGCGTTACATGAAACACATGGAGCTAAAGTTAATGGATAAATATCTACGCAGTCATTAAGGCAATAATTAAAAGCTTCTCATTTTCTCTTCCTTGTGTTTATAATAAACAGACTGAAGAGTAACGATTCTGCCAACCGGCACTCTGGCACCACCGGAGAAATTGGCTTCTCTGAACAGTGACCTTTTACTGCGATTCTTATTTCTTCCATCGTAATCTGCATCTCTTATACCATTTTCTATATTTTGCTATTTTTCCTGTTCCAGATTTTGTTGTAATCTTTTTCTCTTCTGGTGTGTGATGGGGTTGTTTCTTGAACGTTATTATTCAAAGATAGAAATAAGCTGTAGAGCAATGAGCTACCACACAGTTTCTTCGTTCAAAATCATCGTTTCTAAGTCAGTTATTACATTACATTAGTAATTAAATCAGCGATTAATCAATATTGTATTATTTTTGTGTATTTATTAGTCTTTGTTGCTTTAGTTTTGTATTGTTTGTCAATAAGAAGATAAATAGGGTTTACTTATTCATTATTTCACAGAGAAAATATTGAACTCGTTACCCTTAGACTTCAGCCTTCCATCCATTATCTTTCCGAAATTAACAAAGAAAAAAAAACGTGGAGTGTCCCTCAGGAAGATTTTGAAGACGGAATTTATTATTTGTCAGTAATTTAATACACAGAATTCTTTAGTTATATTAATATTTATTTATTTGTGTTTTATTAAGGGTAGATAAATCATAAAGTAATTGCAAAAAATGAAGATAGATAATGTTATTTTGAATATTAGATAAATATTGGTAGTTGTCGCTTCAGACGTGAATCTTTTGTTTCCATCAGAGAGGAAAGGTAAATTCTAAACAATGAAATCAAAACACATTCTGTGAGAGACAAAAAGCACACAAAGTACGAGGAAATTTTTAGGGACCTCTAGAAAAAGTTGCAAAATGTCCATCAAAGTACACCATTCTAAATTATTACGGAACGAACACTTTGGATATTGTATTTAAATGATTCTTTAGAAAATTACTGGATCATTAGAACAGGAATATCTGATTAAACGGCAGCTGATTAAACACAGCCGGTGCTTAGATAAACAAAAACGGAATAATATAAAAGGAGTCTGTGAAACTCAGACACATATATAAAGTCAGATGGTTAACTGTTACAGAATTAAGTATTTTGCTATGATAATTCATGCATCAATAGCTTTTTGCATGAAAGGAGCATCATAAGTAAGTCGGTATACCGAGTGCTCTCATGTATCAAATGTCTGGTTTACGGTCTATGAATGTTTACAATCACCTCTCTATAACACACATACACATATATATATATATACATACACACACACACACACACACACATATATATATATATACACACACACTGACTTATTTATGTACAATGATAATTTTTTGTTCAATGACCGGTTTCTACACAATAATATATCTATTTACAATGGCTCGTTTATATACAGTAGCATTTCTATATACGATAACATTGCTTTGTCTTCGTGTAATTTTATGTGTATATACAAAGACAAGTTTCTGTATAATATCTTGTCTACTTGCTGTAACTACAATGTATAATGACATGTCTACAAGAGATGATTTCTGTATAAACTATCACATATTTATATACCATCAAGTGTCTATAAACACCACCATTACTTTTAACAATGACATATCTCTATACAATGATTTGACTAGACAGAGAGACGTGTTTGTATGTTGTAATTCCATTATATATATATGATTACTCGCAAGCGTCTACGTACGATGGCTTGTCTGTTTGTAATGTCTTATCTGCGAAATAAAAATGCACCGCCTCAAGTAAGCGGATAGTAACCTAAGCGGATAGTGCATTAAATATTATTTTTCACATTAAAATTTGGAAGAACACTAGATCTACATGTCTTTAGATCTAATACCCATTGCCATATTTTTAAAATTCTGTCATTAAACCTGAAAATTTAATCTGCTTGGAAGTATATTTACATGACAATTGGCTTAATCTGGGATACTCAGCTTGAAACTGAAACAACTGCTTCTCGAAGGAATCAACAAAGCCACAACACACACACACACACACACACACACACACACACACTACGTAAACACACATTCACAGGATTCCGCTATATTTACATAATTTTTTTTGCCTACTAAATATAAAATAAAACATAGGTATGTGTTTCAAATTGCTATTATGAATTTAACAAGATGGCAATAAATCAGTTCAACCATTAATCCATCATTCTGTGACAGGAAATATTTTTATTACTTTATTTTTCTTTGTTTTTTGTTGTTAGAAAACATTCGATTATTGTCTGAGAAATAATTTTCGTTTCTTAGCAATTTGTATTGTTTTTTTTTTCATTACAGGAGAAGACTTTCGCAAACCATTCAATTTCAATAATTCTTTTAGCACAAAAAATCTGAGTCTTTTTCCAATGGTATCCAGATCATTATTATTTCACTCATAATTAAAATTTGTATTGCTCGCTTTTGAGGGAAAACAGTAAATGCCTGAAAGAGAACAATGGAAAAGGGCATTGAAAGACTGTGGCAAAGGCTTATCCCTGGTGAAATAGTGAACTCTCTGAAGAGGTAAAACAATCTCCTTGAAAGGACGAAGCGCTTCCTTCTCACGTAAGTAGGAATTAATATGTGAAAAAAATGTACCTAATGAAATATCTCATTACTTTCCAAACAGATGCTAATTGGGAAGGAGGTGACATTTCATTTCGAAGAACATAAACAAGATATTGTAGTAATAGAAATTGTGAAATCACATGGCTAATTATTTAGAGGTATTCGGCTCACGGGCGCGAGGTCGTGAGTTCGATTCCCAGCGGCATGTTTTGTCCTTGAGCTAGACTATTTTCATGCTGCTAAAGTCTTCTCAGCTGGAGAAACGAGTAATATCTGTATTGCAAAGGACCAACCTTGTTACATTCTGTGTCACGCTGAATCTCCCTGAATACTACGCGTCTGTGGAGTGTTGAGCCACTTGCACGATAATTTTCCGAGCCGGCTGCTCCATTAGTCGGATCTACTGGAACACTCGTCGTCGGAACCCCCAGACGGCCAGTTTATAAACCGTATCATACAGTACACTTCTTCAAGAACTATTGTGCCAGATATTAATACAGGTCCCTGACACGTATGTTTTACTTATCAAGCAAATGTGCTGCTATTTAACGCCATCTACAGAACGGTTTCTTCCATTTAACTTCGATTATTATGAGTATTAGCTGGGTCTCACTTAATCAAAAATGAACTGGCAAGTCCTTCTAGTTTTACAAATGTGCTTAAATGTATTGATGTGGCATACATTTAGGCAAGGAGAATAAAGTTAGGAACGGCAAATATATGGGAGAAGAAAGCGAATCTTCGTGGCTAGAGTCACTTACAAGTGTTGTCAATAGTTTTAAATGAATCAGTTGGTCACGTCTAGGAATTGAAACTGTGTTACATGTAAAATATTGTCTTGCAAACAGAAATCTCGATAACTTTGGATATACTGTAGCTGTCTTTGAAGGTGGCTAAAGTTTTATACGTATTTCTGTGAGTTTGAATGCATGTAGTGTGTGCGTATGTGTATTCATTTATTATCAAAGTGACAGGAAACAGCAAGAAATATACTGTACATATATATGTGTGTGTATTTGTAGGTGTGTATTTGTAGGTGTGTATTTGTATGTGTGTACGTATTGTCACTTAGTGATCAGAGGAACTGGAACTGATTAACTGTTATAGCAACAGATTGTAGTGGTCTGATGGAAGATGAAGAAGAAAGAAAGAAAGAGGAATGACAAGACAGTTAAGAAGAGAAAAGCATCTCTGCTGGCAGAGAAATATTTTCGTATCAAAGAAAAGTACAAAAGAGACGGAGAAGAGAGGCAAACAAATTTCATAACTCAGCATGGGAAGAAAAAAATAGCAAAGTCGATAACAGAGGTAAAGATGTAAAAGACATTTATTAGAGAGAGAGAGAGAGAGAGAGAGTGGGAGGGAGAGAGAAGAGGCAGATAGGTAGGTAGGAGGGAGAAAATAGGTAGGGCAGAGAGAAAAAAAATGAAAGCGAAATGATGAATCAACAAAGAGAGATGGGATTGAAAAAGGAGGACAAAAGCAGAAGATATGAAAGTAAAAAAAAAGTAAG
Source organism: Octopus bimaculoides (assembly GCF_001194135.2). Taxonomy (NCBI): domain Eukaryota; kingdom Metazoa; phylum Mollusca; class Cephalopoda; order Octopoda; family Octopodidae; genus Octopus; species Octopus bimaculoides. The sequence goes on along the minus strand of NC_068997.1, from coordinate 57,071,547 downwards.
ATTCGGTTCGAAATGAAGTAAAGAGATAAGAGCTGGTTAATTGTACTTTATTGACATCTGAAAGCAAAGAGGATGAAAATCGAAGAAAAGTATTTATAATGAATATCTTCAAAAGATTTGCAGTGCTCAGTAACATCTTTAAAAGATATGCCGGAACAAACATAAAACACTCCCTCAGATTCCAAATACACTAATATTGATAAACAGAGAAATTAGATTTAAATTCTAAAAACTTTTGGCATTGCAGTGAGAACTGTCACAGATCAATATTATGTTGTTTAAAGCGTTTCTGAATGATGGAAATTTGTCGAAGGGAGGGGTGAACAAAATGAAATCAAATGCAATAAAATAACACAGCAAGATATTTTTGAGGACCAAACACAGAAGAGGAAAGCAACCTATATCCATACAGTTATTTCTGTAGTTCTGCTCTAACCTGTGCACGATTATAAAAAATCGGAATCAACAATGTCAGATGAAAGGAAAATATAATATATCTGGATAAATTCTGATTTCATTTGAAAACAAAATGATAAAATATGGAATACTGCGAAATGGATAGAACAAAAATAAATCTTCAGCAAAATAACAAGTTGTTTTGATAAAAGAAGGTTTATATTTATCAAATCTATATTTCATCTTTTTAACGGAGGGGTCAAATGACACAACAGTCCAGAAACTGCCAATTTATGTATACTAATCATATATATTTTTTTAAATTGTAGGTTTGTTTTCCTTTCTCGTTTTACAATTGTGCATCAGTTGTGTGATATTAAAATAGTCTGGGATTCGTGGATATTTTTTTTATTAATCGTCACCATAGCCATTACAGTTAGATAACCTTTCAAGAACTAAACCGTTAAGTCTAGAGTTAGTCCTGAGCATTGAGTCAATGAGAGTTGAGTATATTACTTAGATCCGTACAACTCGATGATTGTAGGTAGGGATGAATATGTAATTGTACTGCCAAAACCGACAGCCCAAGAGACATACAAGAGTGGTGTATAAATTTCTGAATAGATAAGAGAAGAAAATGTTTCTGCAAAGAGCAGTTCTCTAGTGCGGCCACAACATATATCTCACTTCTTTACTTCGATTTCGTCTGGTCGCGCTAACATTGAACCCTCCCCTTAATTTTGCTTTAATGACCTCCATCCTCCAAACCCACCATGGTTTACACTTTGAATCTTTTTCGAAGATGGAACTGATCAAATCAGGGCAAATCTGGGTGCAAACTTTTCCTACTTTCTCCCTATAATGTCACAGCAAATGGAATATTGAATATTGCATAATAATACATGGGAATTGATTAAAGTATTCGTAGATTTACGATACCTGAAAACGAATTTATTAGATTTTACGGCAGAAACAAATTGATTATTGATCTGCGCTTCCAGGATTGATCAAGGTCTGGGAAACAAGAAAAACTCCAACAAAGGCAACCACCGAAGCTAAAACAGCACATCATTAAGGTGGAATTGGCAAAAAACGAAAATGTATTTTAAAGGCTACCGTGAACGAGGATCAGCAATCGGTTTGATAACCAAAATCTGATTATCATGCAACGTAGCGTCTTCGCAATTATTACATGATTCAAATGCGTTACTGATTCGGGCTTGGGTCTATCGTTATGGCAGTATACTTGTAACAGATTATTTCTATAACATATACCATTGTCTATCATCGTGGAGAAATGTCGTCTGCTAGTACAGGTTAAAACAATACGCTGTGAGTGGAAATACCGTTGATACACTGTGTAGAAATCCCTCACACATATATGTAAGTATGTTTGTGTGCATATGGATATACTCTTGTTCATGTATGCGTGTCTCAGGGTAGTATATACTCGAATGACGTACTTATCATTTTACTTTGAATGTATTCATTTCGCACTGATTTACAGACACTCTCTTGGTACCTGAAAACATTCATTTAACGACGCTGTTGTATCCTAATTACAGTAAATATTTGCACCTGATATAAATATGGTTTCTCTATTGAGCATGCGCAAATTTACTAAATTGACTTCCATTCTGGAACTATTGCGTAAACTCGTGTGACGTAGGTTTACAGCATTATTTTATTGTTGATGCTTTCACAATAATCTGCTCAAAACTTATTCAAAGAAACCTTATGTTCAGTCACGTTAATTAAAAATAAAATATCATTTGTGTTTTGCTACTTTTCCTCTCAGTTCTGCTTCTCTGTTTCTCATCTATGTTTTTACCGTGAATAGAGTGGCATCAGCTTATGAATGCTTTTCTTATCAGAGAAGCAAAGCTATCAGCATCTTTAGACTCAATTTGCTTTTGAATGAATGCAAGAGAATAATGAACTTTGTTATCTTGAGCTTTTACGCAAAGAAATCGCAGTTTATTAAACGCCTTCACCGCAAACAGAACAATTATCTTTCTCACAACTGTTATAATTAACCTTCTTCTTGAAAACTGATATAACGGAAAGAATAATAATTAGTGTTACGTTTAATTAGCGGTAATTATCTACGGTATATGACAGATGCAACAGCTTAGCTGATACTATAACATTGCCATCGTTTGAAGAGACAAAACTGGTTAATGGCTTCCACTGGCATTACAGTGGAAGGAGCTGGGAAATAGGTTATAATAAGTTCTGGAAGAGCTTATACACAGTTCGAAAAATAGATGATAGTTTCCTGTAAATTGTTTCAAAACGAAAAGATAAGTTTCGTTAAGGGACCTTCCACTTCTAATTACCGACCTCTCTCTCGCTCCCCCCTCTCTCGCTCCCCCCTCTCTCGCTCCCCCCTCTCTCGC
>NC_068997.1:57067629-57068567 GCF_001194135.2 Octopus bimaculoides | reverse complement strand
CTCTCGCTCCCCCCTCTCTCGCTCCCCCTCTCTCTGTCTTGAATCTTACAACGGAAAGGAAATAATTCAGAAACAACTTACAATAAATGAAACTAAGGAACTACAAGGGATACAATTGACGCCCTATGCACACTAAAGCTGAAATGCAACCATATTTAAGATCCATTGGAAGAATGTATTAACATCAGAACTCCTTTATGATTTCATGGTTCACCTCGATGTTAATTCGCAAGTGTCAATGCAAATTTACGTTCAATACAGGTACCACTCATTTTTTCTAGGTAAGCGGACTAGAGCAACATGAAATAACGTGTCTTGCTCAGGGACACAACTCGTGGCTGAGAATCGAACTCACGACCTTATGATCGTGAGCCGAATACCCTAACGACTAAGCCACGCGCCTTCACTCTAAGGACTCTATCTACCACATATCGGTGGTCAAGTGGAGCATGATAGCAACAGTGTGCCATTTCATAGTATACAGTAATCTCTGTCGGTTTAGAATATTTTTTGGTAACCAACGTAGACAAATGAGTACAAGGGATCTAAAGCAAAAGTTCAAGGGATCTAAAGCAAAGGTTCAGGGCAAGCGTTTTTTAAAAACAATTTATGGTCTTCGCAAAGTGCTATAGTTATGGTCCCTGCGGTTGCAGTCGTTCAGGGCAGGAATTCTGTTCCTTCTTTCTTCACATATTGAGTAAGTTTTGACAACGATGGAATGTGATACTTTTTCATTTCCGAAGAAGACATTTAAAAGTAAAAACAAAGCAAATGTGCTTGGAAACACATTTAATAATGAAGATCTAATAAAGAGTGGGAGGACATTGAGAGATAGACAAGGAGAGAGTGGGATAAAAATGTTATATATATATATATATATATATACAGATAGATACACAGATTTTGAGAGAGAGAGAGAGAGAGAGAGAGAGAGAGAG
>NC_068997.1:57064599-57065368 GCF_001194135.2 Octopus bimaculoides | reverse complement strand
TATATATATATATATATATGTACGTCTATGTAATTATGTAAAGTGTGTGCATGTATTTGTGTGTGTGTGTGGGGGATTGGATTGTGTACCCATATATTTGTATCATTATAAAGATGTTTTATAAGTTGAAATTGTTCTGAATATCATAATCTTATAATCAAGGTAAATTTCTTTTAATAATTCATGTATTTTAGTATATTCATATATTATTATTAATATTATTGTATTTCTGTAATATTCTTTACATATTTATTTCATTTTTATTATAAGAAAATAGTTTCGAGAAACTCTGTGAAATATACCAACAAATCAATTTCACGCTTGAGTAAATTCTGTTGTATTTCTTTCTAAGCAGAAATATATTCGATATCTATTGGGGGTGAACCACCAGTTTCATTGTTCTCCCTTTCTCCCTTTCTCTCTCTCTCTCTCTCTCTCTCTCTCTCTCTCTCTCTCTCTCTCTCTCTCTCTCTCTCTCTCTCTCTCTCTCTCCATCTAATTTGTTTTTGCTCGCCATTTGGCCAATGCTATTTGTTAGTAAGTAATAGGTAGCATTTTCATTGCTAACTTAATAGATTATTTTCTTCGATTTTCGCTAGCCGCTCATCTATAAACAACAATATTTCAAATAAACAAAGTTCACTCTATCAGATATGAATACGTTCGATTATAACACACACACACACACACACACATATATATATATATATATATATGAACAGATACACAAATCCACAACTATCTATATGAATGTGTGTGTGTATATATA
>NC_068997.1:57058432-57064551 GCF_001194135.2 Octopus bimaculoides | reverse complement strand
TATATATATATATATATGAGTATTTATGATCTGTGTGCTGTATCATGAAGTCTCTATTATTGCACATGCAATAATAGAAAGGGTGCTGAAACAATTATCAACAAAAAACAGTTCAGCCTCCGGAAATGTATTAATGTTTATGAGAATACATTTTATGTACCTTACAAAACACACACACTCACACACGTACACACATACGCTCGCACAAAGACTCCCACACATTCACATATATATACGCATATTTATATGTGCATGCAAATAGGTATGCGCGCATTTCTCTGTGTGCATGTGTGTGTGTGTGTGCGCGCCCATGTTTCTATGTGTGTTTCTAAACCACAGAAACAAGATCTTGACCAACATTTTTATTTATTTGTAAAATTCTTTTATTTCTACTTTCTTTTTCTAGTAGGAGATGAGGTTCTGATATTTTCCAGAAATTCTTTCAGACATATATATTTAAATATCTGTTCACCACAGTAACAAGGAATTCTCAAACTCTAGGTTTTACTCCGCCATTTCAACAACGACTTCTATAATTCATCTATTTCCATTACGAATCTCAGCTACTCTCAAGTAACTACTGCAGTATAAATCTCCCTTCGACATTTCACATCGCCAATTCCCTCTTTCTGATATATCATCTGCATACCAATTCCTTGTTTCGCGATAAAGACAAGTTTTAGCAATCACAACATCACAAGTTCAAGTACGGTTCAACCCAAACTTTTAGTTGCTTACGAAATTGAGCATTCGTAGTTCATGCCTTTTAGCTTGGATCACCTCCACGAAAAGTCTTCATATCTGTATATTTTTTCTGCATCTCTCATCTGCACACCAGCATTACACCTGAATACATATGGATTTACATATGGATTTCACTGGATTCGTCCGTTTATAAAACATCGCTCCAATACACCACGACGTTTCAACCTTTTGGAACTTTTTTGAACTTTCTGCTTTTTCCAATTGTCGTTGTTTCTTACTCTATTTTCTTTCAATCACTAAAGCATTTAAAAAAATTCTCTCTGTTTATTTTCTCGTGTTCCTTTCTGTTGAAGAGCGTTGGGTCGAAACGTAAAAGACTTTCTCAGCTTCCCGAGCGTTAAACTAATAAACCTGTTTGTTGTTTACACACCTGTCTTCGTCTTTTGTTTTTCTGTAAATTCCAACCACACACACACACACACACACATACACACACACACACACACACACACACACACACACACACACACACACACACACACACACACATATATGATTGTATTAAAGGGTGTGGATAAACTCCACCAAAAAGCTAGAAATAGACGCCAAATGGTTCTAAAAATCCCATCTAGCACAGGTTTAAAGTCAACAGATGAATAAATAAAAATGTTTAAAAAATTTCTGGTCGCTTTCAACCTGTGCTAATTAATGGATTGTAGATGTGGCTTTTAAAGCCATTTGGGGTTAATTTCTACCGTGTTGGTTAGGCTTATCCGCACCCGTCAATATAATTATGTTTATGTAATGTTTGGCACAAGTACACAACGACTTTGAGTGCAACACACTAAACACTCGGCCACTCACCTTTCACAATATATATGCATATGTGTATGAGTGTGTGCATATATATGTGTGTGTGTGCAATATGAGATTTTGCTACACACAGTGTTATTGTATATAGTTGGACGTCTATAAATCAATTACCATTTAATGGAATGGCATAAAATTACTGTAAATGGAAAAGAAGAAAGTTAGGAGAGTGAAGAAATAATGGATTACGATATAAATTGCGATCAAATTCTAAGACTTCTGTTCTGTCCTGATGTACTTTTCAATCTTTCAGCCGTCATCTATATATCTATGTGTGTGAGTGTGTGTATATATGTATATATACATATAAATATACACACACACACATATATATATAAATATATATATACACACACACACACATATATATACATATAGATATATACACACACATATATATATATAAATATAGACACATGACTATATAGAAATATATATACATATAAATATGCACACACACACACACACACACACACACATATATATATATATAGAGAGAGAGAGAGATTATGTGTTTGCATATATATCATATTCATGTATAGATAAATGCATTTGTATACTACATATATTTGTAAATACTCTCACAGTGACATCTGTACATACACATAAACGCATATATATATATATATATATATATATATATATATATATATATATATATATATATATATATACACACACACGTAAGTATGTACATGTATATATGTATATATGTATATAGCTTATGTGTGCATTTGTATCGTTTAGCTAATTATTTCCTCCTACTGATACCTAAGCTCCGTCTTCATTTATCTAAACACCACAAACGTCACAAAAATTGATGTACAGTCATTGATAGTCTGATAGACACGTCCAATCTATCACAAAATCATCCTAACCTTTATGTCACCAGTCTAATGTTTTCACTAATTCGATTAATACATCTTGTCTAACACCTACGATATGTATCTAAACTATGCCACCATCAGAATTCTCTTTTACTTCCAGTAACTACACTTACACTCTGACACGCCACTTTAGTTGTTTCGTAGGAAACATTGAACTGTTGTACAATAAGTTATAGAATATAATTGTAAATATAGTCCATTAACTAATGATATAACGAACTACATTGTTATATTATTACTGTAGAGGAGTGATTATGAATATTCGTAAATAAATATTACAACTGTAAGAAGAAACAGTGTTAATAAAAATGTGTTTTACGGGGAGACAAGGGGAAGAACTCAGATATTTAACATAATTCACTTCCGCTGTCACCATCTCTACTATGATGCCCAATGTTGTTGCTAACGCTGAACGCTACCAAAGGGCAAAATAGGAGGAAGAACTACAATAGCCTTATTCAATTACTTTCCATTATATATATATATATATATATATATATATATATATATATATATATATATGTATATATATTTCTGTCTCTGTTTTTCCCTTCTACACAGCAAAGTTGTACAAAATACAATTTTGGACGAAATCATTTATAAAATAGTCAGCTGCTCTTTTTATTGATTCTGAAGCCAGTTAATTTTTCTCGGTGAAATACTTTTTCTCGTCAAAGAAATTTATTAAATAAATGTAGCGCCATTGCAGTAAATGCCCTCGCACATACAGTATATTTTCCCATACTATATTTACATATCTGCCCCGGGTTCCATGTTAGCACTATTCCGACAGTATAATAACTACATTAACAGTGTTATCACAGAAAAATTAAACTATATAACTGCTTTTAAATTACGAATATTTTTAAAACAAGAAGGAATAAATCAACATTTAGATGAAAGAATTTCACACAGCCCCTAGATGGTATGATTTATTATGAGTTAATGGAGTTTCTCATATTAAAGGTCAAATGTTCGAGAGTCGGTCATTATTTGCTCTTAATTTTCTATCAAATGAAAATGTTTCATTTAAGTATACACATCTTTCAAAATGTCATTCTTAAAAAAAAAAAGAAAAAAAAACATTTATTTTGACAACGAAGGCGAAATCTTTTAATAAAATGACTCAAATTATTTTAATGCCGTCTCCTAAATTTTAATGCTGCCACATTCTTTGATTTTCCGAATTGTTTGACGATTTTTACATTTTTTATATTTTTCGCTGATCAAATATTACAAAAATATTGATATAATTTATCTTTACACTAAATTATAATCAAATCGATAATACCAATATTCTTTATTTATTTACTGTCTTTGGTTATTTATTTTACAGTGTAATGTTCTTTAGTTTTCTTTTCTAAATGTTTCGCCTTTATTGTTATTTAAAATTTAGACTATTAACTTGTAGATTATTGGTGATGAATTACCACGAGACTTTATTGTTTCTTAAGTATTCTTATATGTATATTAGTTGCGGTGTTTTCCTTGTTCTTTTGGACGAGATGATTACAAGACTTAATCTTTTGATCATCTCTTCAACTTGCTTGTTCATTAAAATCTCTCAAAAATATTTTACACCTTTTCAAGATTTATTTTTCTTTTGATTTTCTTGTTTTCTTTCAAATTCAGTAAATTTCATTTCAAGTACCTGTCAGCAATTTGACACCAGACTATGTCTTCTATTGTTTACACGGTACTGTTTATATTGCAAACATAAAGTATATCATTGCATCCTTATGATATATATATATATATATATATATATATATATATATATGTACTGTAACAGCTGCTGTTTAATGTAATAAACACAAGTATATTTTATGCATGCATAATTTGTTCTAAGTTATTCATATCTAAGTTTCTATGCATATCATTGGTGTATTGCAGGTTGAATCCGTGTCCATATATAAAGTTCATATCTTTGGAAAGTAAAGTGTAGAAATAGATGTAAAATGTTTGCTATGTAGCTGGTATACATATAAGAAGGGGAAGTACACACGCACACACACACACACACACACACATATATATATATATATATGATGTGTGTGTGTGTGTGTGTGTGGATGGACTTCTGTGTGTGTAGCTCAACATATGCAGCCAATTTGTCAAACGTTTCCTGCATTTTCTACTGTGCTCTTCCATCTGTTCTGACCACGTCTACAGAATTTATTCTCTTTTCGTCCAAATGATTTTAAAGATTACGGAATAAATGACAATCAGATGGGGCAGTGTCCAGTGAATATGGTGGGTGGAGCATCGTTTCCTATTGAAACTGCTCCAGCCTTTGTAATGTAACCTTCGCTGTATGTGGCCAAGCATTATCCTGATGGAAGAACACCTTCCGTTTTGAAACCAAAGATGGTCGTTTTTCTTCTAGCGCTGACTTAAGTCGCTCAACCGGAATTACTTTCTTGCCAACCCAATATATGTACATAAATAAGCATGCAAACGTGCATGTGTGTGTGTGTGTGTGTGCAAAGATATGAAGTGACGTCACATGGCTCAGTGCTTAGGGCTTCGGGCTCACAATGGTGAGGTGGTGTGTTCGATACCGTGACCGGACCGGACTGTGTGATGTGATCTTGAGCAAAACACTTTATTTCACGTTCCTCAACAGCACTGAGCAGTAGAAACGAGTTGCGACGTCACTGGTGCCAAACTGTATTGGCCTTCTCCTTTCCCTTGGATAACAGCGGTGGTGTGGAGAGGGTGGCTGCTATGCATGGTCGACTGCTGGTCTTCCATAAACAACCTTCTGTGTACTTGTGTCTTAGAGGGAAACTTTTTAGGTGCAATTCCATGGTCATTCATGATCGAAAGCTGTCTTTACCCTTCCAAGTTTGCATATATATATATATATATATATATATATATATATATATATATATATATATATGAGACTTCGAATACAATGGAAGTATAGTAGCAGCAATTTATGAATGTCGATGTTGTGGCTTAGGTTTCTTCAAACTACGGAAGAATGTTTTCACTTATATATTTCATTAAGTGAAGTCGTTCTCTCCCTTACTCTTAGCTTGACCTTCAGATACATAAAAATGCCAATTGGTATGAGCAGTAAGTGAATCTCTTACAACCTAACATGAAGCCTGTTTCTATGTGTCATACATTTCCTCGTAATAATATTCAATTTATTTCATGTAAATGTAACATGTGTTGTCAATTATGTTGACGATTCCGATCAAAGTTATCCACCAACGGGTATTTAGCACTTTATCTCCACTGACTTTGGAAGAGTGTATAATTTAGCAATAAATACACGAAATGTGTCCGGTTCCATAAGATATCAGGTTGTAATTTGTAAATATTAAATATTGCTAATTCTTGTATAGATTCTATGCAGCTGGGTGAAGTGAGGCACAGATATTTAAGTGTGTTGCCATGAGTGATATCAAAATGACTGCATGGATATCATTTGTAACAGATGAGCGGTTAGTACAACTTTATATTCACATGCCCAAATCGTTTCAAATCAAATCAAATATGCAGAATGTCAGAATTATTTTCAGAAGTGAAACTGCAATAATTCCACTGGACAAAGCAATTATATGGGATTTATACAGGGAAATACATTCATCATCTTTTCTGGCTTAAGGCTGGCTTTTTATGCTCACTAAATTTGTATTGTAT
>NC_068997.1:57058006-57058422 GCF_001194135.2 Octopus bimaculoides | reverse complement strand
CACACACACACACACACACACACACACACATTCACACACATATACACATGTATGTATGTTTTAAAGCACGATTCTGATAGATTATTCCTCCTACATGCACTATTGCGCACACAGTCACGTATTTCTTTTATTATAGTCCCGTCATGTTTCCTTATATTATTCTACACGTCGCTTTTCCCTCTCATTATTAGCTTATCCACCTTCACATTTATCTTTCATTTGTTTAACCCCACTTCACGTTACTTGTGTATTTTATGCATTTATGTATGTATCTATATGTACACACGCACATACACCCCATATATATATATATATATATATATATATATATATATATATAAACACAATATCCATACTTTACATATGCATAAATATATATATGTATAAGTATTATATATCTATCTATAGATAGATTC
>NC_068997.1:57056271-57057126 GCF_001194135.2 Octopus bimaculoides | reverse complement strand
TGGTGGAGAACTTATTTAAAAGCTCATATATATATTTATAAACATAATTAAGGGATCAGCAAATATTTGCTTCACCATATACCGAAGTTCAGAAATAGCAGCTAAAAAAGCTATTTCTGAACTTCGATATATGGTGAAGCAAATATTTGCTGATCCCTTAATTATGTTTATATATATATTTATGGTGGTTGTCTCCACCTTATGCAGAGTTTGACCACCTTCTGTACTTACACCTTAGCACCATCATGGCATCTGATGGGGCTTTTTAAACCAGACAATTTTCTGAAAAGACACCCAAATAGATTGCACCTCCGATTTGGACCACCAAGAGTTGCAGATAAGCTCTGCTCTTTGTGGATCTTAAAATGTCTTTTGAGGCCTCCGTTGGATTTGCAAACCTTCTGGCATACACTGCATTCAAAGGTGTGCACATACATACATACATGCATGCATACATACATACATGCATGCATACATACATGCATACATAGATACATACATGCATACATACATACATGCATGCATACATAGATACATACATGCATGCATACATACATACATACATATATATCGGCTAGAATGTATATATGAGAATGTGAGAATAAAAATCGCTATAAAACGGAAGGAATACATTCCGTTTTCTAACCAAGAAATACTCGATACTCTTTGCATTATGTCACATGAAAATCTGCCTGAAATCTTTGATTTGAATCAATGCTTGCATTCTAAGATGATCGACAAAATATGACATGAGAACGCTAAGGAATTTTGGATCTGTCCAAATTATATATATATTTAAATACGTGTATATATATATATATATATATATATATATATATATATATATATATATAT
>NC_068997.1:57047428-57056033 GCF_001194135.2 Octopus bimaculoides | reverse complement strand
ATATATATATATATATATATATATATATATATATATATACACACATATATATATATATATATATATGTGTGTGTGTGTGTGTGTGTGTTATAACGTTATATACATATGGTTCTGATCAATCGTTTGTTTTTCCTATTCTCTTCTCTCCTTCGTGTTCGTTTTTGAATATATTTAAAATTCTATTTTCTTTTCAAGTTGACAATTTGTGCAACTAATATTGAATATCGGTGCCACGTGACTGGAGACTAATAGAAATAGTTGCCATCATATCCCTCAAATCTCCCTCCAATATCTTAAATATAGCTGTACATAACTATTTTAATGTCAGGTAATCGTAAGGAATGACCACGCCGGTAATGAGGGGACTGCAAGACATCGCTCGACTTCCAGTTAAACCAACCAAAAAAAAAAAAAAAAGAAAGTAGCGAAAATTACGACGACGACAACAATGAAAACAATATAAACGATAACAGCAAAAAGTTGATGGTTTTCGTGAAGGAGCTGTATTTTCTGTGTAATAATAAATACACGAACTGTCTCCTATTTCTAAGTAGGCAATGCATGTATTCAGGGACACTGTTTTAAAATATACAGAAGACTGCAATGTTCATTCATAATTTCTACTGAACACATCTACTACAAAACTTAGTTCGAGATTTGACCATCAGTTGTTGCAGTGCAGCAACAAAGTTGATATGATTCTAAAGATTAGCTCTGTTTAGGGTCATTTGTATGCTGTAATATAACCAGAAGCTTCCACAATCTAATATCTTTTAGACTCTATTTACATTCAGCTTGCCTTCTGTAGTAATTCCAAAATGGTTCATATTTTAAGCTCTGACCTTTTGCTATTAACTACCATTTTATTCAAACAAATATGATTACAAGAATATTTCTTCAATGGCTTACATTCTACTTTTAGTCTCCGCTATTATTCTTACGCCTTTTCCTTCTTTTTTTTCTCTCATCCTTTCTTTCGTTATGTTTTTATTCCTTTCCCAATTTGTTTAGTTTAATTCATTTTCAAGAAATAGTTGGCTTTTAACATTTCTGTTCTTCGGTTGGGAGAATCAAGACGGCAACTCTGTTATCTGTTTCGTTATTAAGTTTATTTGTTATGATACTAAGGCAATTTCATTATTTACCAATTCCGCCTTTACTACTGTCACAGCGTACACACACACACTTTTTCTCTCTTACTCCCTCTCCCACACACACATACAATTAAAATATAATACAAATGACCCCAGCCAATATGTTGGTGCAGATGAACTTTCCACTGCTGTGATCTAATTATCGGCTGCCGTCGTCAAAATCTAATTCTCTTTCTGATGAGAAAATACCAAAGGGTAGGTGGCATATTTGATTATCGCAGTTTATTATTTCTTTCTTCAAAAAAATTCTATCATTGAAAACGTTATTGATTATCTAAAACGAAATATTGAATAGTTGGGTGTGATTATTCATGGTAGGTAGGGATTAGTTAAGGGGACAGATGCAGCCCCGTATTATTGCAAAGCATAAATGGGCATAATTGATATTAAGCTCTGGCAAAGAGGCAGTGAGGCAGGGAAAATGAGCGACAACAACGAAAACAGCGGAAGTAAAAAGCAGTCAGCACCACCATCGGAACCACAGCAACAATAACAACAACGACAGCAACGATTATTTCAAATTTAGGCACAAGACCAGCAATTTTGGGGGAGGGGTTAAGTCGGTTACATCGACAGAAGTACTCAACTGGTACTTATTTCATCAACCCCGAGAAAAAGAAGGGCAAAGTTGACGTTGGTGGAATTTAGTCTCAGAACGTAAAGACGGACGTGTCCGGCATGCTAACGATTCTGCCAGCACGCTACCTTAATAATAATAATAATAATAATAATAATAAATGCCTTGATGCAGTATCAGGCATTGACTCTCATGGCTTCTGATCTTAAGTGATTGGAAATGTTATAATGTACATTATTTTGTCTTGGTATAAAAGATGGGCTTACAGCAAATATTCTGCTCAATACCACAGATGTGCTTGTCAGTTGGTTGACCTTAACCAGTTGAGCATGTACCTTTGTGCCTAACGCTATGTGCATCTCTGATCACGAGCAGAAGTAGTGGGGGAGCTTCGTGACCATGTGTCCAGGGGAATTCTTTTGGGTTTGGATAATTCACCTTTGGAAACAAGGGTGTTTTGTTCAACGTCGTTAAACAACCCTTATTCAGGGACCTTTCAACTGGACGAAAATTCTAACTAGGCCCCAACTGCAAGTCATGCACTGTTTATCTTGATATGAGATCACTATGTCGCGCATATGTGGTTATAATGCATGTGCGGGTCTCATCACTATTTATCAAATACTCGGCAAGCGTTCTCGTTTCACTCCTTATACAATGGTCTAGACTAATTAGTCCTCTGTCACCATTCTTTCGTTTCATATACAGACTGTTTACGTTTGCTTTAATAAAATTTTAGGCATTTAGGTTGGATTTCATAATAATAATAATAATTATTATTATTAATAATAATAATAATGATGATAATATGTTAACGCTCAGTATTCTTTTATTCTTTGTAATTCAGCTTATTGCTTCACTGCTCTGTCAGTCTGAGAACTTACACGAGCTGAGCTATTTAGAATAACCAACCAATTATTTAGTCGTAACCCACTTGTCAAACTACATAAGTAAATTATTATTCTACATTTATTGTCCTGAAGCCATTTATCTCATAAGAATATATATGAAAAAGCTAGGATTCTTCTTATGACACAGAAAGATTATATATGCCGTGGTAAGGTGCATAATTGATAACAGCCTTGCAGATACATAACATCACAATCGGCAATTTAGACACGACATATATCGATGATATATATATTTATCTTGGTTGAAGCTTCTAAACAAAGTACCGTTAACGGTATGTTATATTTTGTACCACTTAATTCTAAATTGATGTTTCTGTGTCAATATCTTTATAAGGTATTCATTATAATCGTCTTCTTCCCCTCTGGCTTATTGTCATCTTAAATCAAAATTAAATTTTCCTTCCGTATTTCACTTTTACTTTACCTCTTGTTAAATTGAGCAAACTGCCTCTTCTTACTAAATCTTGACAAGTATAATTTACATAACTTCCTAGCAATCAACTAATATATATTTCTGTTGTTGACAACAGATAGAAGCAAATAAATATTTAATTCTATTTCATGGAAGATTTAGATAAACCAAATGTGAACAATACCTGAATGGTAAATTGATTTTCAGACTTTTGTCCTAACTTCCTTGCATCAAGTGAAGCAGAACTTGACGAAACAGAAATATAGAACAATTCCATTCTATTACTGTACCGTATAGACACACTTTTCTTTACCTATCCCTTGCCTGACTTGAATAAATATTTCTTAGCAATTTCTAAATTCGATTAATTGCTTGGTGAGGAAGATGCCAAAGACTAACTCCAAATTGGATTAATTTCTGTTAATGTGATCTGTTTTAATGCCAACATTCATTACTGTTTTCTCCCAGTAAATACAGTTTTAGAATCTTGTGAAATGTTGTTATACTCTATTACTGACATCATTTTATTGTGTCTTTCTAAACGCATCGTTGACTGACTCAGTAATTGCCCCCCCAGGGATGTAATTGGGCATTCTATTATTTTATCAAAATATATTTGGAGCCACAAAAGATATTAAGGGACTTCTGGTGTCAGGAATATGATTGTTAAATAATCTATCCCCACCCACTGTTTCTCAGGCATAAATACTAATAACAGTTTTAGAAAAATATTGATAAAGAAAAGTTTTAGCATAAGACAACTAATATTTAGTGAATTGTCATATATATATATATATATATATATACTTATATAATATGTGTGTGTGTGTGTGTGGAGCATATATATGTATACAGGAAATATACCTGCACGTACAAATGCAAATATGTGTATGCGTGTGTATGTATATCGGCAGTGTCATTTCAGCGAATTGGTTAAAAGATAGACCTTAATCTAGTTGAACATAAATCAATAAATGACAAACAAGTAGTTATAGTAAATAAGTTAAGATATGGTGTGATTTGATATTGGAAATGTGAACGTGTTGTGTTGTGTGCGCCTTGGCTCTCACTACCTATAAATATTAGTTACTACACATGCACACACTCACACCAAAATAAAAAAAAAAATACACCAGTCTTTCTTAAACAGCTTCTCTATGTCAGCACCAATATACTTTATTGAAACAAAATAATGATTTGATCCCAGAGCTGTAATTTCTACTTCCTTCCAGGTTAAATCTTCCATAGGCTCTTCAACCAACAAAAGTTCAACATAAGCTGACAAACACTCTTTCCTCCATAAGCACCACTCACCCAGATATATGAATATATACGCGCACACATGATGATCAGTTTCGGAGAAGTATATATTCTCCCTCCCTCCCTCACTAGACGAGACACCCGTCAGTTGCAGAAGGACTCTTTTCTTTTTTCTTTTCACCTGAGTGTATTAGAACAATGGGAAATACTGTGAACACAATGTATCCTCCAGCCCAGGAGATGAAACTACAATCTTGAGATCTTGATTGCAGCACACTAAGCCACGTGCTTGTACTCACACACACACATAGACACAAACAAACAGACACACACTCACATATATACACACACACACACATATACACACACATATACTCATTCTAATTTTCTTTTGCCATAGTTTTCTCATACCCACCAGTTTATCCGCATCATTTTATAAACAACAGAATATAGAATGAAGATTCTAAATTTTGGCACAAGGCCCACAATTTCGAGGGAGGGATTTCAGTAGTTCGCATCGACTGCAGTGTTTGACCGGAACGTTTTTTTATCGATCCCAAAAAGTTGACCTCACCTCAGAACATGAACCTAAAGACGAGTGAAATACCGCTATGCATTTTGTCCGGCATGCTAACCATCCTCCCAGCTCGAAACCTTAATAATAAAAGTGGTTTCAAATTTTGGCTCAAGGCTATTTTAGTGCTCGGCTCGCAGCATTTTCTCGACCCCGAAATGATAAATGGCAAAGATGACATACAAATTAACATCGCCGGAATTTGAACTCAGATTGTGAAGACGGACGAAATGGCACTAAGTATTTCAGTAAACAGTTTCGATCATGAAATTTGGGTCCACCTAAGGACATGGTAAAGCAATAATGGTTTTCTAAAAAAACAGGCTGAGAGAGCAGACCCGGTTACTCATAGTTGTTCAATCAAGTATACAACCACTTGGTTGTACCTACTTTTTTTCTACAGGTATATCTATCTTTCTAACTCTGAATATATAACTACATATACGGATATATGTGTGTATATGGGTGTGTGCATATATTTGTGTATGTTTAAATCTACAAGTTTTTTTTTATTCTCTGTTTATTTTCTCTTATTCCTTTCTGGTGAAGAGCGTAGGCTCGAAACGTAAAATATTTTCTCACTTTCCCGAGCGTCAAACTAATACACCGGTCTTCGTCTTTCGTTTTTTCTGTAAATTTTAAGTATATATATATATATATATATATATATATATATATATATATATATATATATATATATATATATATATATATATACACAGATATATGTGTGTATGCATGTATGTCAGTACGTACGTATACATGTGCGTCTAGTGTCTACATATGTGTGTGTGTGTGTGTGTGTGTGTGTGTGTGTGTGTGTGTGTGTGTGTGTGTGTATAGAAACACACACATATATCTGCAGCAGTTAGTTACTTATTCACAGAATGGAATTGCAGTGTTTCATATTGCACCCTTGTAAATATATTTCTTATAGTCACTGTTGCCCGAAGCTCTATCTATTTCCAGTTCATTGCCAAAGACCTTTTCAATAAGCAAGCCTCCATATCTCCTTCACAAACTTTCAACAATCTCTTGAGATGCTCAGCTTCTTTTTCACTGAGGCCAAAATCTTTATCGCATTACATCTGTTCATCAGCATAAAAGGTGTGTGTGTGTGTGTGTGAGAGAGAGAGAAAGAGAGTAAGATAGAGAGAGAGAGAGAAAGAGTGATTATGTATGTGTGGGTTTATGTACGTTACTCTGCGTCTGTGTGTAGATGAATGTGTGGGGGTGTCGGTGTAAAGACGCCTCTGTGTGCATTTGTGTATGCTTACTAGTTTGTGTGTGAATGTATTTATTTTAAAATGTTTGTGTAATATGAATGTCTTTAATGTGCTATTTTGTGTACTTTTGTCTGTGTGTGTGCTTCTTTCTAGCGTACGTTTGTGTGCATATGTATGAGTGTGTGTGTGCGTGCGTGTGTGTGAAACACGAGAGTGTCCGTTTCTGTATAATTGGCAATTGACTGGAAAATATGATAAATAAAATGAAATCTTGGAGAATACATGATACATTTTCAGTGGAATTCTTTTGTACTTCAGCCGTATCGATTCCCCATGCTTCTGGGGGAATGTGTATAAATCCTTGAGGGAGATTTTGAATTAAAAATGGCAACACTCTTGTGTAAATAACAGGATGGAAGGCAAGTAAATGCTTGCACACTTATGTGTATTATTACCATTTTGGCATTCGTCTTATTTGAGCCAATTCTGAAATAATTCCAATATTATTTCACTGCGGCAAAAACGATTTCGTATTTTAGGAATCAATGAAATACATAACTTGAAATTCTTCAGATATATTAATTTTAACTCTTTTGGTCTTATACATTGTAAATGCTTTATTTCTCTTTTTAATCATTATTTAAAATCTTCAAAATTAATTTATTCAATCGTAGCAACTATGCAATTCTAATATTTGATTTCTCATTCATATTTGTGTATCTAATTACAAGACATATTAATTATTCCAGTTGTTAAATTCATTTGTCTATACATAGGCAAAATGCGAATGCAACATGGTTTACAAGAAATATTTTACCAAAACTATTTAAAATTTTTATAATCCGGCAAAATTTTGCTCCTATAAAATCAAGTTTTGTTGAAAGTCTCTTTCATAAATTTAAATATAATTCCTTGAAGCAAGAAATGTCTCTGAGCTTACAGTTTATTTAGAATGAATTCATTCTGTACTACTCAAAATATTAGCCATCTGCTTCAAAATGTTCCCAGTTGTCACCAGGACAAATGCATTCCCGCCCCTGTCAAGTAACATATCAAATAGATAGAGACACCTGAAGGATATAGAGATACTGCTTGTTTATATAGTTAGTAGCACTCGCACTTCATAGAATTAGTTTACTTGCAATTACTGCAATTTGTTGTCGGTAATCCCCAGTTGAGCTGAACAGTACATTTTTCTGTTAAAATATGATGGTGTAATTTGTGGGAGATTTCATTGCTATTTCTAGCAGATCAAGTGACCTGGCAGAGTCTTCCATGTAATACATTAGTATGGATGAGAAAATATATATTCTTTTTTCTAGATAACGAACAATATCTCGTATACAAGAAATGTTCTTCCGTGATTTTTTAAAATTTTATTTCACAGTCGTCTCTGATGCAACAGATTTATCTTCAACGGACTTCCAGCTACGACCATCCCGTTTTAAATTATTTATATTAAATGTCAAATCATACATGGCAGTAGAATATTTTTGATGAACTCGATTGGTGGCGATATCTTGGTAGTTAAGAGGAGACGTAAAGGCTCAAATGGAACATATTTGTATGAAGAGACAAATAAATGTCTTGAATTTAAAGAAAATACATGACTATGGATGTACTGATGTTACCTTTGTTAGCAGCGGAGGATGGAAATAACGTACGGGGAGTCAAATGAGTTGAGAATGTGGCTTAGAAGAACATTATTATATACCTCGCCCTGTAATTGCGTTGGAATCCTACAATACAGACATACATGCAAGCATGAATTCATGCATACTTACATACATGTAGATATGTGATTGTATGAGTAATATATATGGATATTCTAAAAATACACACATATATATGTTTATATACATAAAATATTTCAATGCATATATAACATATCTATTATGTGTGCGTGTGTGTGTCATTAATCAGATTCTTTCTGTGCAAGGTGCTGATCATAGAATGATCAGTAAAAAATTTCCAATCACCTCCAAAAGTAAAAAAAGAAAACAATTTCCAAAGTCAACCAACAGTTCATTATTTCAAACTTCAATCAGATTGACAAAACAAAACAATGAACCAAAATAATAATTGCCTAACTCCAACTTCTTTGTTCTTTAATTATTCGACAATGATTTGTTTCTCATATTTGCAAATATCTTCTCGATATATTATTTTACAGGGATTTACACACTTCTTTCTTTCTTCTTCCCTTCTTCCAATATTTCGCTCTTTCTCTTTTTTTTTTCTCTTGTTCTGCTTTGATAAGCAACTTCTTAATATCTCAACACTGCCATCAATTTGTTTTTGTATTGTTTTGTTTTTATGTAAAGGAAGAAGAATTTGTGATCTGAGTACAAATCTAGCATCAAAGAATATTGCATTTCAATTTGCTTCTCATACAGTTTTCGTTTAGTTTCCACGTTACATACGTACGTACGTACATATATTTATTCATGTGTGTGTATATATATATATATATATATATATATATATATAT
>NC_068997.1:57046312-57047176 GCF_001194135.2 Octopus bimaculoides | reverse complement strand
ATATATATATATATATATATATATATACATATATATATTCATATGCATTTACATAGATACATATGTATGTATGTATGATTTTATTCATATCAGTATATCCACACAAAAACACACACATACATACATACATATATATATGTACGTACAGCGTTATCTTTTGTATTATGAACAAATTTTAATGAGAGTTTGCACAAAATATAATAAAATCAGCGTATTCTGAAAGTTGCCTCGACCTTTGTAAGCATATTGTTGTTAAGTCTAATACCACAAGATGATACCAGAATATGTTAAATTGAGCATGATGGCAGCCGTAGAAGGAGATCAGTGTAAACTAATGTAATATCGTTGTTTTTGTTTTACAACATGAAGAATTTCAATGGAAACCACATTTTATGAAAGCTCAACATTGTTTTTACAAACAAAGATATTTTAATCCATTCAATAATTACAAAATTGAAATTAAACCTTCAGCAAAGTTTTAAATAAGTGTGCAGGAGTTTCTGAATAATGCTGCATCGGGAATATTGAATGGTTTCTCAATGCAGATATTCGCATGCGAATAATTTTATGTAAAATGTAGAGAAAATGTTAACAATGTAATGTGAAGAACGACACAGGAGAACATGTATAGAGTTTTAATTCCTCTCAAAAATAGACTCATCAGTAACAAAAAAAAAAGAATATATAAAAGAACATTAACACTAATGTATGTAAGTTATGTAATATATATGTTTGTAGTATATGTATATATGTCCATATACATATAGACACACACACATGCGAGTGTGTGCGTGTGTGTGTGTATATATATATATATATATATATATATAGATATATATATATATATATATATATATATATATA
>NC_068997.1:57037123-57046119 GCF_001194135.2 Octopus bimaculoides | reverse complement strand
ATATATATATATATATATATATATATATATATATATATATATATATACACAGAGAGAGAGAGAGAGAGATACCAAAGTGTACGTACACCACTATAGATAAGACTCAGTTGATAGACGGATCCGTACGACACGTGACAGCAGCTGTTCGACATAACCCCACAGGTCAGAATTGTCCGGACAGCGAACGAGTGCGTGCAGAACGGTTTTATCTCTTTGCAGGCACCCCGGACAAATCCTTCGACAGTACATTCGTTCCTGTAGGGTTTATCTCGAATCCGTAAGGCGCCCCTTTGTGGCACTGCCAGGCCAAGAACATCTGGGAATTATCCATAATAGTTCCTTATTGAAAAGTCCTCCGAAACAGAACAACCAGTTTGTTTTCGTCAGCGGCTGGAGCCTCCCCGAGAATTTCGTCATACTTACTCGCCACTAATCCTCTGTAAATTTGTAACGCGGAACATCCACCGATCCTATTGTCCAACTGGAAGAGCGCTGTAATGCCTGACTACATTCTAGATGCCAGGCACCCAGTCTCGGTCTTTTCTTCACCCAGAGCTGGAGCTCCGTCAAGGAGACGAACTGTGGAAAGAGGAGCCTCACAAACGGAGTTCACACACGTTCACCGTCCACGAATCGTTGCAGGTGGCGTAACCTAAGAGCGTGTGCTAGAAAAACTACAGAAATTACAAAAGAAACCAAAGCAGCGAGCATTACGAAACAAACCATCCCAAACCTTGAATTAAACATACCAAACAAGTAAGGTTAAGAGAGAGAGGGAGGAATTTTATTACAGAGTATTCATTTGTTTAAGTAAAGAGAGACCTGCAGTAAAATTCCCTATAATATAATATGGGGGGCTTAATTGTAATTTTCTGTCGGAAATTAGTGAATGTTCTACGGAGCTGTGCACTAAAGATATTAGGTATATATATATATATATATATATATCTGTTCGTATATTGCGTCCGGGCTAACTCATGTAAAACACAATGTTGCAAATTACTAACCGCTAAATGTTGATGTTAAAGCGGTCGGTGATTAGAATTTTAAGACAAATCCCGTTTCCAAAGGAGACCCATTATTTGTTTGGTGACACTTAAAATTATTCGTTTCTTATCATTTCTGTAACGTGTTATATCTATCGATTATAACATAAAACGTATAAAACTTTGCTTTACTCCCTCTAATCACTATTTCGCTACATCTTCACCACAACATCATAAACTTTAGTTAACATCGCTATGTCCTCACAATCATTTTAATTGTTTTTAATTTCACCCCCCAAAAACACA
This sequence comes from Octopus bimaculoides, assembly GCF_001194135.2. NCBI lineage: Eukaryota > Metazoa > Mollusca > Cephalopoda > Octopoda > Octopodidae > Octopus > Octopus bimaculoides. The sequence continues at coordinate 57,044,827 of NC_068997.1, read as the reverse complement.
AAACAATTTTCCTATCAAAGAAACACTCGAGAGAAATCTATGTTTAAATGCGGCTCCACAAACGCTGTTCTCTCCTTTCGAACAATTTTAGCATGACCGGATGGGCTTGCTAATTTGAGCGGATTAAAGGATGTTATATTGTTACTCGTCGACTGTTTGGAAAAATAATAATAAATAGCAATAATGATAACAAATAACTTTTAAAATTATTGAAGAAAGCCTGATATTATGTGGCTCGGTGTACTTGATGGATGCCAATATTCAACTTGTACATTATTTTCTTGAATATGGAAACATGAAGAGTTAATTCGATGACTAAGTTCACTTTTTCATAGGGAGAAGGCTATAGGTTGATACGTTTATGTTAAGAAACATAAGTCCTTTCATGGAATGATAAAGAGACATCTATGAGAATTGCGCTTATAAGTTTAACTGTAACAGTATTTAACTGTAACAGTATTTAACTGTAACAGTATTTAACTGTAACAGTATTTAACCACTTTGTAACACACACTGCCAAGCAGGCATCCCAGCAACTTACCATTATCAATAATGACAGCAGTAATAACCATAACAAACTTATGACAAATCATATGCAAACAATAACGAAAGCTATTTCTACCGTCAACACAGCGGAAAGAACGATAATGATAATACTGATACTAATAATAATAATAATAATAAGGAGAACGGTAATAACAATGAGAGCGACGAAATCGACGAATGAATAATTTGGAATTAAAAATAATTCCTAAATAAACTACTAAAACAAACAACAGTTTCCGCCATGACAATAGCAGTTAAAAGAGCAATAACATCAGAAGAAAATCAACAATTAAAAGAACAACAATAATAAGCAACAACAATGTTAGCAAAAAAAAACAAAAAAAAAAACAGCAGCAGAGGCAGCAGTGAATACAACAGCAGCAACAACCAGACAGTTTTATTTATACGTCAATATTAATTGCAGAAGAGTGAAGCTTTCTCCATCAAGATCCTACAGTAGCAGAGTTAAAACTTCATTGGTTCTTAGCATCAAACTACATTGAACATCAATAACATTTGGGTGCGGAGAGAGGATTTATTAAAAGCCACATGTTTAATACACCTTTGATAATTTTCTGTTCTCACTGACCTTTGATTCTTAGTGAAATGGAAACGAAAAAGTTTGGACAGAAAGCAATTTAAAACCTTTCCTTTCTCTGCTGGAGAAGTCAAACAAACAACCACTTGCACACACACACACACACATGTATATATATATATATATATATATATATATATATATATATATATATATATATATATATATATATATATATATACACATATGGAAAAACAAATACGTCAAACTTAGTCTTTCCTCCCCCATCGTGTTTCTTAAATTGTTGTTTATGTTTAAAAGAATTCCAAAATTGTCCGGTCTGCTTGAGTCAACCAATTCCTGGATTATAAAATATGTTGGGGATATCGGCAGCGACAATTTGGGATGTGGTGATAGGAATAAATGTAAACTGATGGCCAGTGTTGTTGTCCCTTCCTGTTCTTTTACTTGCCATTCTGGCTGTTTATGTCGTTATTTTTTACAGTGACTGTACATCAAGGAGTTGGCGATGAGGTGAATGGTTGATAAGTCCCAGATCAAACGGCAGGACAGAATTACTAAAGCACAGACAATGTCCTGGCAATCTTTCAATAGAATGATCAATGAGTATGTGTGAATGTGAATGTGTGTGTACATAACACATGTATACGTGTGTCAATGCGTATCCATGCATGTATGTAAGATAATATTTGTTCTTCGTTTTGATTTATGTTTATGTCTTTTTCCTTCAATAAGAAATTTCATTTCACTGAATAATTGCCGCTGGAATAAATGAGTGACAAATAGTATAAGGAAGGAAACAAAAAAAAAGTAAAAAAGAAAGAAAATGAAATGCTACCGAAATTTCCAATTGGCGATCCAGTAGAGACGTGTGTATGTACGACTGAATGTCTACGTGTGTGCGTTTTATGTTTGTAATCGTTGTACTGCTGCTCTAAATAATCCAGGTGGACTATGACAGTGTTGAGCGATATGGGCATCAACACTTAACGATGCTCCACACAAATGTCCGAACTGGCAGAACTGTTAGCATGCCGGGTAAATGCTTAGCGGCATCTCGTCTATTTTTACGTCGTGAGTTCAAATACCGTGGCGTTCCACTTTCTCTTTCATCCTTTCTGGGTCGAGAAAATAAGTAGCAATCGAGCATGAAGTCTATGAAATCGACTAACCCCCCTCCCCCAAAGTTGCTGGCCTTGTATCAAAATTTGAAAGCATCATAAACAGTGTTTAATGTTATTGTCGTGTAAGTAAGGTCTAATGGGACAAGAGACGTTTACTAAAACTACACGTAATTAGGAGGAATAATTATTAACTCCATAATTAATTGTTGTTACAAAATAAAGAAACGAATCCCAAAATTAAAACAAATATTGGAATCATCTGCAAAAGTTCTGCACAGATGATGCTATACTTGATGATGTCAGTAATGCCATTGATGCGGACTATGCAAAGTAGTGGGCCCAACACAGTGCCTTGTCAAAAACCATTATTGACTTTGCCGACAAAAATGTTTCTGTTCTAAAAGGATTCTATCCTATATATGCTGCTCTATCAGTATTTTAGCGTTGATGAAAAAATGTATCCTTCTATTTGTTCTACAATACGTTTCAACGCTTCAAAAGCAAAATTATGTTTGTTTAAATATGACGTATTATATATATATATATATATATATATATATATACATAGAATCTTATATACCATTATGAGAATGGATGAGTTAATCCTCAGAGGATTTCGTTCGATATATCAAGCATGAAATTACTTCGTTTAGATGCAGTGTCATCAACAAATGTATGATTAGGATTATGTATGTACGATGGCATACGTGTGTGTGGAATGAGTGTCTTAGATTAGTGTCTGTGTAGCTTTTATTATTTATGTTTAAAGTATTACAGTTAAATTGTTAGAGATTATATATGCTGCATTTATATTATTGAATGAATTAACTTTGAAATTCTAAAGTAGAACAGTAATCATTACGGTAATTTAGTTGAAAGTAAAAGGTCTGGTGAACTTTATCGATAGTGAGCCAATTAGAAAGTATGTATTCAACATAAGAAAATAAACCATTACAGATTCCTGTAGTTTGTAGATAATCTATGGAGAAAGATAAAAAAAAAGTCAAAAACTAACAATTTGGTGTAGATCTAAGCAACAAAAGGAGCTGAAAGAACCAAACCAATTAAAAGAGGAAAAATTGGTTGTGAACATCAAAAAGACATAATAACTGCTGTAATTAAATAAAATATTAATCAATATTACCAGCAGAGAAAATATTTGAATGGGAAAAAAATTATATTTTCATCTAATGAAGACTTACTGTGTCGGACTCCTGGACATATTGTGTGTTATTGGCTTAATATAAGATTAATCAGGAATTTAGTGAGATGTAAAGGATAGATTGAAATAGGATGTGATGTGGAGAGAGGATCCGGTACTGCCTTAAACAATATACGAGATCATCACTGATAACCACTGCCAGAAAAGGAAACACAGTCTGCCAACAGTAGTAAGGGCACAGTGGATTTGGTTGTCCTGTATATTACACTTTTTGGAAAACACTCTAGAATTTACAAATTATAAATGGCATGTCATATATACGCCTCAAAATTCGGGAAACCACCTTTACGAGCTCTTGGCTAACGAAGCACCATTGACGTTTTCTCATACGTTTAGGGAATATTTTGGCTGCTAGATATTTCTACTTTTTAATGAAAACAGCACGGATTTGTTATTTTAAAATAAATTGAAATCCAACTGGTTTAAACTTCGTCTGTCATCACTGTTAATTTGATAAAACATGTCCCGGTACTGTTCCACGAATTTTCCATTTGACATTTTTTCTATCGCGTAAAAATAATGTGAAGAAATAGAAGAGCAATCTTATGTACCACAGATAGCTAAAAAAAAATAATAAATGTTAATATGTAACGCATCAGCTTTGATATCTGTTGTTTTTTTTATGATTTTAGACCTTTCCTTTCTCTTTCCGCTGTCACTGAGTAAAGCAATTAGTGGTTATGATGATTATGGCTGAAAAGAAAGAAAAAGGGATGCTACTTGGATAAATAGATGGGTGGACGATTGAGAGAGAGGGAGAGAGAAGCAGCTAGCAGTTAGCAACGTATGTGATGTTCAGACATGTAAGTAAGACGTAGTTTGAGGGAGGGGGAGCATCAAGAAGGAAAAATAGCATTTTAGGACAAAGTGGTATTTGGAAGGTTGCAGGGATAAAAAAAATGTCAGGGATTAAGTGTGAGAACGATAAAGAGATTGACAGAGAAGAAAGTGAGTGAGGAACGTCGTGTATAATATTTAAGTGTTGGAGAGACGATGGGAAATGATAGAACGATGGAAGGTGTTAGTCAGTGAGAATAATGAATCAGCTTGAGAGGATGTAAAGAGAATAAGTGGAAGAGGACAAATTGAAACACAGGAAGAAAATTGAGAAAGAATTGAAGCAAAATTATTAAGAATTCCTGGGAAAAGGAAAATATTTCTTGATTTTAATGTGCATTGCGTTGTTGTTAATCGAGGGGAAAAATGTCTTACTCATGTTTTTGATAGTTTTTGCTGTTTAGGATTAAGACTGCATTGAAGAAGTAGAGTCGTAGGTAAAACAGTTTAGATATGACTTGGTCTTGGTGAGTATTGTCGTTGAGACTAGTAAGAGATAGAGAAAGGAGCATTGAAGACAAGGAGAGGCAGACAGATAGAATAGATAGAGAGAGACATAAAATGAGAGAGAGAAAGAAAAAAGAGAGAGAATGGTGTGTAATTCTTCGTTCGTTGCTGCTGCAACAATGCTAGGTGATAGGCAATTATTAACAATAAAACATCTTACAATGATTTCGAGATAAGAATCAAATACTTGAGAGTATAAAAAAACAACACCAATAAAAAAAAAATCACAAATAAACAAGAATAGTGGTAAGACACGAAAATTAATTGAATAACGGTTGTTTTTTTTTGGGGGGGGGGACGAGGTGCAATGAGAATTATGACCAAAACAATGAAACCTATTGACCTAAAGATACGAAATAGTGATGTTGCTTCCGCTATTGAGGATGGTGATGATGATGAGGAGGTGGAGGAGGAGGAGAAAATGGAGGTTGTAGTGCTACTCTTGTTGCTGATGACGACAGTGATAGGGTAAGTGTGGGGTGATGAGAGACGACAGCGATGATGATGATGATGATGATGCCACATATATAACTTTTCAGTGTATATGATATTGTTATGAATCGTTCCCAAAACATGATATTTGCCAACAAACATTAAAACTCTAAATTTCACATCTTTCTTTCGCAACTTTATATAAGATTTCTCTCAAGAAATTAATATTTCTTTATCTATTTTTTCGTACAATTCTTTACTTTTATATTATCATTTCCTTTTTTCGTTTCTTTTTTTTTTTTCCCTTTCATATCTTTCAGATATTTACACAAGTTAATGGGAATGTAAACGATATAATTTTCCTAAATTATATCTCGATGATCTTTTCGGCTCTCTTTTCATACCAGGATCAAAACCAAAAGCAGCAAAGCAATTATCTTCAGAAATAAGCTCTATCAGAAAATATTACAGGAAATAGATAGAAATAGGTCTTAAATTGATCTCTCTTAAGTTTTCTTTCTCATTCCTTGCTTTGTATTTGTCTTCTTTTTATATCGACATGTAGACCAAATATAGATTCTAATGTAGACATCAAGCTCCTCTCCGTATGAAATGTAATTTTCATAAATGATCTACTTCACCCAGAATATTTACATAATTGCGATATTTCCTTCAGCTTCTAAGATCACTTCCTGCTTCTGTGTATGCACCTATGCATGTGCACGATGATACTATAAAAATATTATTCTTTAGCTAGAAATAACATTTTTTTAATGCTTTCGTTAAAAAGGCAAAATAAAACACAAAATGTCACCTCTCCATCCATACTCCTCTTACCTTTGATGTAGGCTTTCTCTTTACATTCAGAGATTAACACAACTCTTTGCATTTGGCAAAATTCCACGGCTATTACAACATAAATTTGGTTCAAATCTAACCTAAATGAAATTGTGTCTTTTTTATTCTTTTAGGCTATATAAATTCATTGGATCATTTGATAAAACATAATGGTTGGGAGCTGTAATTCTAGAATAATTTTATACGTAAAAATAGGCCTTTCGTATAACACTGAATTTGTTAGAAATAACAGCGAAATCCATGTTGAATTACTGAAGATTGTCTTAAAAAGCGAAGAAGACATTGGAAAATGCATAATATTGGAATGAAATCAGAAGGAGTATTCAAAACTAGAACGCCTCCGGATAGAGATCTCCACAATGAATATTGACCTGATGTCAAACAACATTATCAAACTTAGGTTACCGTCGGTGTCCGATTCAAACTCTACTGACGCAAATATATTTTTTTTTGTAACTGTATCCCCTACAAACACGTACAGGCATACGCACAAGCATATACATACATTTATATGTATATAAATATATATATATATATGCAATACTTATTTACATATATATACACATATGCACACAAAGATATATATATATATATATAAAATGGAGAAATTGTACAAATTGTATCAATGGATAATGAATAAAGCACAGGCACAGTCTCGATCACCAGTTGTTATCCGGAGATTTATATACATACAGAGACACTTTGGAAAGAAACCAAGTTTTCTGTGTCCAGTTATTCCGTATTTGTAAGACCATTCAACCACAAAGCTTTCCCACTTCAACAAAACATTGAGAATTGTAATTTATGTCGAAAATAGCAACTTGACAAAACAAAAATCAATATAAGAATATGTTATTGATTAGAAATGTTCTTAGAACACATGTTTACTATTTTCCTCTTTGTGTTTGGCATTTGGCTTCAGGAATAGGGCAAAACTCGCAGCCTTTACAGACTTAGACTAGTAAGATGATTTTTTTAACACTTTGTTTGAATTCTTGTTGGATGTTTCTGGTGTTGTTTGGGAAAAAGTTCATCTAGAATCTAGATTGAGCTTTCCTATGTTCAAAAGATATTCCAACCATGAACATCCTTGCTTTTTCCAGATTTTGTCTTTTATATATCCTTGTAACCGTTAAGATGTTGAGAGAAATTTGGCTAATTATTATAGTAAGTACATACAATGGCTCACAACCACATTCGTCCATTGATCCGTGCCGTGTATTTCTTTTTAATATGGTCTATTTCAATCTACTTTGCATGCCTAGTTTAATGATGATTGGCTGTGGTTTTTAAGAAACTCGATTGCTATTTTTATCAGACTCTCGAGCTGTAGGACAGCTTCCTTATTGCTCAACTGTTGCTGTTGTTATCATTGTTATTAAAGTAGTTGCTATTTTTGTAATAGTAGTAATAGTAGTATAGTATATGCTGTACCCTGACTACACAAATTAACCAACCAATTTATTCCAGTTGTGGTATTTCCGTGTTTTATATCTGTATTGCACCTCTGTCTATATTATCCCACGAGCCTTCATTTAAAAGAATGTACGGTGAGATTTGACTGTTATTTCTACAAGCTCCAGCAAATACTATGCTAAGAGACATTCGCGACTAATAAC
>NC_068997.1:57030660-57032928 GCF_001194135.2 Octopus bimaculoides | reverse complement strand
TTCATTATTATTTTTATTATTAATATTGGTGGTGAAGAATTCGACAAGTCGTAATTTGCGACAGAATTTCTGGATATCTTCCTTTAGTTCATGGTGGTTGACTGTTGGTGTAGGTGTAAATTTCAGGCCTTTTAACAGAAGTTGGGTTTCATCATTGTCAAGATCTCTTCTGGAAAGATTAATTATCTTAGGGTCTATGTGTCCAATTGTTTTGGGTATGTTACTTCTTGGAGTGTTTCTTTCTCCGGTGTTTGTTGTCCTGACATTAAAAAATGAATTTTTTTCTGTTTATGGTTACTATTTTTGTTGGTGTTGATTTGAAGTTTGTGTTTTCGTTGTGTTATTTTACCTGGTGTTGTTATGCATATGCAACAACACTTGCACAGCTACAATGTCCCACCCATCGACGAACGACAAGTGTATGTTGATGTTTACGAACATCTAAACGACCAACGCGTTAATGAAGCATGCGGGGTGGTTGAATATTCTGTTGGTGCCTACCTCCTGACCACACTTCTAAAAGTAGAGTCAGTGGTAGATGGTGATGGAGACAGACACTTGAATTGAAGCTAGAATCCTCCGTGGTTTTAACATCTTCGACGAAAGATATCATTCTACAGGTATTTTTGCTTGTGTTCGATATTCTGGCATCAACTCCAGGCTGTGGACAGGAGTCCAGATTTCGTGCAAATATCGAACCTGGAACCTCACAGACAAGTTCCTGAAAGATCCGGCAATTTCTACGGTTGTTAATCTTTCATAAATAAGTGATTTGACAAATAATGATCTTTATAATAACAGAAACAGTTAATAACACTTGAAGACTAATGCTCCAGCATGGTTCTGATACAACAATTGATGGTAGTGAAAGAATAAAGGACTGAATGAATATTATTCCACTTAGATTAGGCACTCAAAGCAGGCCAGCTTCACTCTAAAAATAATAGAGTCGATAGACAAACTAAATAATGTGATTGTTAGTTTTGAGAAATAATTAGATGATGTAATACCCAGTGGATTATTTTCTTTTCGGAAAATAGAATATATTTTTATCATCATAGATTACTGCTATATTATGATTATATCTCAAGAAAATCGTACACTAAAGTTATATAACTTGTATATCACATTTCACCGCAAGCAGTCTGAAAGACGAAGACAAATATTATAGGAGAAATAGAAGTTGCAACGCTGACACCCTGTAATTGGAGCAGCGATAATATAAATAGAATTAAATAGATAACAGTAATAGATTTGTTCGAGAAATGTAAATATAATAATATTGTTGATACCATTGGGAATTGAGTTCGGATTTGCTGTGAAACCAACTCGGTTACAATTAAACCTATTTCTTAGCAGGTTAATAACTTAAATATAATGTTATGTGTATATATATATATGTGTGTGTGTGTGTATGTATGTATATGTACATTATCAACATATAATTTTTATCATCATCATCATTATTATTATTTTTATTCATTCATTATCTGTCTGGACTATACGAACATCCAACAAACGCTAAAACGAACCTCGGAAATTCTATTTAAAAATAAAATCTCCAAACGCACAAAAAAAAAAAAATGACGTAGAGAGTGAAACAGCAGCAGTAAATTGAAGTTGTGCCGTGTCGTGAATTGATGGGAGAATCTTATCTCCACGCGTGAATGAATTTCTTAATGACAGCTAGTGAGTTGATATGACGGTTTTCTGCAATGTAGAAAACCAAGAGGAAAACATTTTAATGGCCAGGATATTGTAACAATTTATACAACGTGTGTAGGGATTTAAAATTCAGATTGCTGTTGACATTAGTTAATCATTCATGCACGCATACTCCTTAAAACCATTCTCATAATAAAAGCACACACACACACACACACACACAGATATATACATATTAATATACATATATCGTTATAGTCCTAAAATATTGACAATAGAAATAATGTGTAGGGGATGGGGAAAGGAAAAATGAAAAAAAAAAAAATGAAACTAAATAATAATGGAAACTAAAAGATTTGTTAATAGAAATATTGACAGGTTCGAGCTGTTATGAAATGTCTTTTGTTTGTCTCACACATTAACGCTGTCAGATGGCTACATCACTTAGTTTCACTGTTTACCTTACCTATAAGTTTATATATATATATATATATATATATATATATATATATTAACACATTTATATATACAAACATATATCAACACACATTAATATATATATGTATATATATATATATATATATATATATATATTAATGTGTG
>NC_068997.1:57021949-57030062 GCF_001194135.2 Octopus bimaculoides | reverse complement strand
AAATAGTTTTACATTATGAACCTAATTTAACAAATAACATTCTCTAATTGTTTGGGATAAATTGCGGCCATCATATCCAATTCCAGTGTCCTCATTGGCTCCATTTTTAGTATGGTTCTTGGCAATACTAAAACCTCAAAAGTAGGAAAACACTCCTAAATTGAAGATGCTCTCACTAAACGGGAATAAAGGCCAGGCAAGCTAAATATGGCATAAAAGAGAAAAGAAAAACCGTGCTTCATTTAAACGGTCAGCACATACTTAAATGACCAGAAGAGGAAGAAGTTGGCTTGAGGCGTGGGTGGAAAGGGGAACAACAGTAGACTGCTATATGTGTTTGTGCGTATGAAGCTCATGTGTGCTTGCGTATGTCTCTCCATAGACAGGCGCATGTGCGTGTGGGCGTAACGAAGTATGTGTATGCGGCTTTGTACATTTATCGCCAATGCAGACATAGAAAACTTAGGGAGCTCATTATCACCTTTTACAGCAGTTCCATTTATATCTATCGAATCAACCATCATCAGCTTTCATGATTTTATTCTAGATTTAACAGCTATCTAGCTTCATAAATATCATCGAGTTACACTTATTAATACAGGATTATACCGCCAACATACGGAAATCAAAAATCATGAAATAACATTATTAGAATGTTTCTCAGTTTCTTGTGAAATAAAGAAATCTTAGATAAAGCAGCCGTCCCTTTTGCTGCAATAATGGTTTACAGTTCGTAGCTTGAAGGATAAAAGGTGCAGTGAATAATCTGTTGTCAATATTATTTTCATCTTTGCGTAATTTAGACATCTCATTTTAACAGATATGTCTACAAAAATTACATAAAAAATATTCTTGAAATATTACAGTAAATTTATTTAATAACATCGCCATTGGCTTCAACTACGGCCTCCAGATGACTTCGGAACCTCCTGCAACGCTTCCGGAAGAGTCACTTTGTTTCAGTTGGTGAATGCTGCCATAATCCTCGACTTCAGTTCATCTTTAGTGGTACGAGGAGTCTTGTTGGTCTCTCGCTCAACTGGGCTACACTCATAATAATCAAGGAGGTTGCAGTGTGGGGAATTAGCTGGTCAGGTGTTAGGGGTGATCTTGTCACATAAATTGTCTGACAGCCACAACTGGATTCTCCTGCTTATGTGGTATGATGCAGAGTCCTGTTGCCAGACAGGATCTTCCAGCAGCCACTCTCTCTTGACCCAGGGCAACCCTACCTCCTACAGGGACTCGATGTAGGCCTCCATATTGAGTTTGAAGCCGTGTGGGAAAATGAACGGAGGCATAACGTAACCATCACACCAAGCACCATGATGTTGACTGGATGTTTGGTTTTCATTACTCTCGGCACATGTCTTCAGAATGCATTCCCCTCAGATTGACACGCAAGCATTCAGAAATGTGTTTATTGTTGCTTCCGGTGCGAATGCCAAGCAGTATAGCATATCTTTTCCAAATTTCTGACAATGAATTGCGTCATGGTGCGATTTTTCTTACAGACGGTGCCCAACTGTCCCTACTATTCTGCGTAGTCGACAAAAAAACACACAATGCACATGCGTGAAATTAGAAATATAAAACGGTGACAATTTACCCATCGTATATATATATATATATATATATATATATACATGTACTCATATTTGTATGAATACTTAAACTTTACTAAAATATATCGGTTAATCACAACTTTTAACATTTGTCTGTAGAAAACATACGAACGAAGAAATAAAACCCGGAACATGTGAATGGAAATTCTATCATTTAAAATAAATGAAAAGAAAAAACAACAAAGAAACAACGTGTACGACGAAAACCCTTAAAATTAGACAATAAAAAGAATATTAATAAAACCAACGAAAAAGCGAACGACATTTTCCTGTAGCCATGATATAATGTTTCTGTTGCAAAGCATGTTCTTGTCGAACAGTAGGCAGTCTTTGAGAAGCTAAATGGAATAAGTACAATAGACACAAAAGGAATTAGGATAGATCAGGAAGTTCATGTATTACATAGTTATTGATTTTTACAGCTGCTCATAAATACACCTCGCATACACACACGTACACACACACACACACACACACACACACACACACACACACACAGTGGTTGTGCATATATATGTTTGTGTACGTATATTTTGAGATCTACTTACATATATACATACATATATATATATATATATATATATACAGATATATATATGTATATACATACATACATATATATACATACATACATATATATATATGTATATACATACATACATACATACATACATACATATATATACATACATACATACATATATATACATACATACATATATACATACATACATATATACATACATATATACATATATATATATGTATATATATACAAACACATACACAAACGTATGTGGAGTGAGGGAAACAGAGTGTGGATGAAAGAAATTATAGTCGTCGGCGTGTTTCTGCGTGAAGAAATCAATCGAGTTTAAAAAGTAGCAATGTTATGTTTAGAGTAGAGAAGGAATCTGAGCAGCTGGTAAATTGCCTCCAGCTCGAAAAAGAAGGGGAGAGAAAAAATGATATTTAGGAGCGAAAAATACAGCTAAAAATGATTGAAAATTCTCTTTCTTTTTATTTTTTAATAAGGAGGTAGGTACAAAATTGCCTCATTGATTGGCCCCCATAAAGAATAGGGGGAATGGTGCGTGGATACCGGATGGCTGGGTTGGGGTATTACTATAATAGTAGGAATAAAAGGGTGCTTTTTGTGTGATTCTGTATGGGATTTTATAGTTTTTAGTTTATGCATTTTATTGGAGAAGTATTGGTGGCTGTCATTTTGGGTGGTGATGATGATGTCTGTAGTAGTGGTTGTTCCACTCAATCATATTAATAGTGATGACGCTGATGATGAACAAGTGAAAATAGTTAATGACGATGATGATGATGGTGGTGTTGGCGATGACGACGACGATGATGGTTGATGAGGATAATAATGATATGAAGAGCACTTATTGTTCCGATGGAATTTCTTATCCCTTTCCATGCACCAGTTTATTAGCTTAATATTCATTTCTTTTATGGTTATGGCTCTCAGCTTTTACTTTTTCTTTTCTTTCTCCTTATTATTTTTGTTAATGTGTGTAGTTCTTAATATAATTACTATTATCAGCGCATTATATACTTTCTCTCTCTCTCTCTCTCTCTCTCTCTCTCTCTCTCTCTCCCATTGTTGTAATCCAATATTTTAAAGAAATGTTCCGCTCGGATTTTCTATTCTTATTTCACATTAATATTAGTTTCCTTTAACACACACACACACACACACACACACACACAATGTATTCTAGCATTATTGCTGATAATAGAAATATACAGAATTACAAAGAAAAAAGAGAAAAAAAAAGCCGGCTGTTATCAAGTGTTAATAAGCAAATTCTTCATTGTGAAGAAAAACAGCAAACCAGTGTTGAGCAGTTAGATTCTTGTTAATATTAAATATATGAAGAAGGATTAAAGATTCCGCAGAATCTGAAAAGCCTTGCGCGAGATACTTTACATTATTTTCTATACGTTTCCCCACTTCATTGTTTCAATCACAGCTGTATGTTTGTCTTTTTAACCCTTTGGGTCTCAATAAAACACGTGCTCAGATAATTAGATTTCGTATTCACAATTCTATTTAGAAAACAATAACTGCTCTGTCTTAGAGAAGTTAAAATGTAATACATCTGTATAAGCAACATGAGTGGTTAAGACTTTATTAATATATCTTTTATGAATTGTAATATTAAACACATTATCTATTTAATATTCATACTCACTCTCAGAAATCCTCATCTTGTCAATACACTCTGAATTAGAAACCTTCAGCCAGTTTAGACTATATTTTATTTCTTTTCATATGTCAGCTGTTTACCTTTGTGTGTGTGTGGGCTCTTCTGGTGCCGGTGTGAGACAATGTGGTTAATGTGAGTTGTAAGAAACAGTGTAAAACAAACAAGGAAGGAACCCCGGTCGACAAATTTAATCCTATTCACATCCATATAATTACATTAGCAATGAAGTTGGCACTACAACCAACAGTAAATCAAATGTGAGAACATCAACGTGGACGCTGGACTTAGACAATATACAACGAAAACCTGTATTGACAACTTAACAAAGAAAAGCGTGATGGTCACGGTTAGAATATCTGTACGAATAATTTTATCTTTTCTTGTTCAGCGCTGATCTGGAGGCAAATAGCAACAAATCTTTTCTAAAATGCTATTTGTTCTTTTCTTCTGATGAGAATGTCTTATAAATTATGGTAGGTCTCTGTGTGTACACACACACACACACACACACACACACACACACAGAGTTCCTCAAAACGTCTATATTATTTGCATCTAAAAAAGAAGCTTGAAGAAATATGGCAGCGGTCAGCAGTGGCCAATATTCTCAGATGGCAGCAGTCAGCAGCGGGTTATATTCTAAGATTCCTCTTCCATTTTATTTATACGACATCAGTCAAACTTAACGACCACCCGTCTTGCTTTGCAAGTGTAGTTTACAAATACGAATGACAGATGTTTAATATATGAACGTCCATATATTATGTTCATCCTAAGTCGGAGTTTCTCTTAAGAGTCACTATAACGTTTTACGAGTATATCTGTCGTGCGCGTTTAATTTCAGAAAATGCGTGAATTTGTGTGTATGCACATCTATATATGTTTACGTGTGTTTGTGTGTATATGTGTGCCATACAATATGTATATAATATATACACGCTTTATGTATACGCTGCCTCAGACTGATACACAGCAGTCATGGTCAGTGTGAACAACCAATATAGCAGTAAGTAATGTAGGCTACGGTTCTATATTTGATTTGAAGAAAGCCTAATAAGTCAGGGCAAAAAAAAAAAAATATATATCTATTTAGCTCAATCATAAAATCTAGCGAATATTATCTGAGAAAGATCAATCGTTTATGTTGAATATATTTTAGCATTTCAGATGCAGAGGTTAATTAGTTCACAAGTTACTTGTGTCAAAATATATATTTATATTGGGGAGAGTCAATTAAACAAAACAAAAAGAAAAAAAACTTCAACGTCTGGGACACAAAATAATTCCTCACTTTGCCTTATCTAGCAACGGAACAATGAATTTCCTGGTAGCGGATTTGGTCCTCTGAAGCTCACCCAACTTACTGATTTCTACTTCTCAGGAGTTGCCGAAACATTCTTAAATGGTGTGATATTGTAGAGGTGGCTGGGTTTGTGTTCCTTCTAGGGGCTAAATTGGATCCTGTTCAATATATCAAATGTCCAAACACATTAAGGCCAACTAGCAACACCAATCGTACGTAAGGCATCTGGTTAGATAACGCTCATCACTGATTAAACACGAGAAATGTCGTTGGAAGATAAGAACTAGTGGGTACGATTAGTAACTAGTATGCGTTACTAAGATTTCATCTCATCTTATTGGTTCTTTTGCCTTTTCACTGATGCTGAAAGGAATAGGAGTGGTCTATCTGACCCTTTTCTGTCTTTTGGTCGATCGAGTGTCAATCGTTACCAGGTGCAACTCAACAGGTCACTTGACGCCTCGACCTTGGTTCACCTCTTTCACAGTTACAAGCCTCTTTTTAAGGATTTAGAAGTAGAAAGGTTGCAGTCATGTTATAGCTGTTGGCCTCATCGTCACTTTGGTCCCTCTCGTTATTGTTGTTACTGGTAAGCCGCTTCTCTATTCCTACATCCATGTTTTTAACGGGATGTAAATCCTTAGAATTTGAAAATAAAGAAAAGCATTTTTACGAAAAGAAGATTTTCTTTGAGATCAGGTTATTATTTTACAACATATTTAATTAATAATTGTATTAAAAGTTAACAATTGTATACACAGCAAATTAGTGAAGTTCTTAGAGCGTCGAATAGGATGCGTTCTGCTATTTGGTTTTTCTGTGATTTGAGTTCAAACCACGTTGAGGTTAAATTTGTCTTTCATGTCCTCCGGGATCGATAAAGTACAGGTCCAGGTCAAGTCCAAATATCGATTAATTTGTCATCCTTTCTCTTGGAGTCGACTACGTTGCATTGTAGGAAGATTCACGTGCTAGCAGCCATTCCTCATAAAAATTAACACACAACTAGAATTGTACAAAGAAAGACCAACGGCAGTACAACACGAGACAGGAATAATTATCAATACATTAGTCTTAATATCATAAATGACAATGATATTAATGTTAATGTGTGTAAAATGATAACAATAACCGATATCATGTATATATATAAATATATATATATATACATACATACATACACATATACACGCACATTTAAATGATAAATAGCTGTAATCTAATGATAGTAATAATAATAATAATAATAGCAATGATAATAATGATAGCAAAAATAATAATAATAATAATAACGATGATGATGATGATGATGATGATGATGATGATGATGATGATGATGATGATGATGATGATGATGATGATGATGATTGATATGATGTTTATAAGTTATAGTAATATGAGAGTACGAAACAAATAATTGTAATCTGATAAGAGCAATTAAGTAATCCAGGTTGTTATTGATATATTCCGGAGATATTCGATACTATTGATTGAATATTTCACACCAAAGTTTCAAAGTCATTGATTTTCTTTCGATAAGATATTTGATCGACGGTAGAATTGAATTGGCTACCATAATATTAATTAACGATATTATATGATGTTCCGTAACTTTTCATAAACATTCTATGGAAGACAATTCCGAGTGCTCAACCAATGAGTTATTCAACCATGATGTGTCTAGAAACCTGTCCATCCTTTTCTTTAAAACGTTATTTTTTGCTTTGTGGTCGGATTGGCGTCTATGTTTAGCAGGTCGAGCCACCGTGTAGAGATTACCTTGTTGATGTACCTGCTTACTGTTGTTGTTGTTGTGGTGGTTGTTTAACTTCTGCTTGTACTGTTCAACAACATAACTGAACCAAGACACTCCAGGTAGACTGGAATAATTCTCTTTAAAATACGAATATTTGCATGAGGTTTTAAACAGAGAAGTGTTTCGGTTAACACATAACGTATTTACTCATTGTGTGTTGGCCATCGCGGGGCCTCGCTGTGTCGAATGACTTGCTACAAATAGCAGCCAAATCTTCAGAGAGACACATTGGATAACCTAATCGTGGGTTTCTTGCACATTGGAAAATATTTTGATAATCATGGCTGAATGTTCTGATCAGAGATTATCTGGAGGTTTTACAACAGAAAAAAAAGCAAAAAAAAAAAAGAGAAGCGATAATGCATTAATTCTCTCTCAGATGACTTTTAAGGAAAATTGCTAATTTTAAATCAAATAACTTATTTTTTATTGTGTGATGTTAATTACCGTCCATATATTTCTTCCAAAGTGTATCACTAGCAAATTTTCTCCAATTTTCTCATGTTCTGATTCATAACGTGACTAATAACTCCAAAGTGTAATTCCCTGATGGTCTCTGCTTTTGCCTTTGTTTTGGTTTCTGTTGTTTTCTTTAATATTTTGTTTAAGAACTGAAAGAAAATTACATTTTGTCATCTCCATAATAGAAACGGAAGAAGAATGTGAGAGGAATAAGAGATGAAGAGAGACAAAAATATATTTGAAGTGGCAAAATGTCGTTTTTAATATCATTAGAGGAAATATCATTTTCAATTTACTACATTTATGCATACATATATATCTATGTTATTATATTATATACATATATATATATATACGCATATACATGCATATGTATTTACGTATGTATACACACACACACACACACACACACACACGTGTATATATGTATGAATGTATATGAAAGTATGTACCGTCGGCACTTTCTAGAAAAATGATAATTAAAATGTGTTTGTAAAAATCCATCGATTGTAAGGCCTTACATTTTCTACTTCGTTTTCCCCAGTGTTCGTTTTCATATTCATGCGTTTGTATTGTTTACTGCGGCAGGCAAATTTCTTGTTGCATAAAATTATCCTCCAGATCAGAATTGTTAAATGGTTTTGACGATATAAATGTAAAGTTCGAAACAGAATTGTTC
>NC_068997.1:57011510-57021562 GCF_001194135.2 Octopus bimaculoides | reverse complement strand
TATATATATATATATATATATATATATATATATATATATATATTTATCTTGATATACAATGAACTTACAAAAAGAATCTACCAAATATTGGTAGAACGTGAGTTTTGTGATGGAAATCGAACCAGAGGTACTGGACTCTTCACGCCGTCAATGTACTGAATTAAGATTCATAAATGGGAAAACAAGAAAATGATCGATATCTATACCTCCAGTATATATGTTTTTTTCTCTTCCATATATCAATGATATATTTGATTATAAAACAAATTATTGTAACGTATAGAGAGATAATTTGTGCTTAGTTTCACGATTTACTTTATATTACATTTCTGTTTTAGAGAATCATTTCTGGGATTCCGTACTCCACACAGACTCTCACACACATGCTGTATGTGTGTATGTATGTTCACTTCTGTTTTGGATTATTTATATTCATCCTCTAAAGAAGAATGTAGGCATACAGAACAATGTTACATTTTAAACATTAGAAAAGTCTTGCATAATTTTGCTGTTACACTTGCAGTCTCTATTTAAAATGTGTGTGTTAGTCATTATAATTTTCAGAAAGCCCTGTCTTATCCAGATTGTCACTTAATCATGTACTAAAAAGACTAAATTCACCAATTAGTATTGGTATTTGTAATCTGGATACAGAAGCTGAAGGTTTCGAAGTAGTTGTTCATAGTTCCACTCTATCGCTTTGATTCTGAAACAGATATTCATATCAGCAGGACGGCTGACCAGTAGGGGCAGTACGTAGTCTTTCTTGTTTGTCTCAAACAATTATATCCGGCCTGCTATGCTTGCACACGACAGGTGTCTGTCTCTCTGAAAATATGTATGTATGTCTGCATGTATGTGGATATGTATATATATAAAGAGGCAATCTATCTTCTCCATATATAGTATCACGTTTTAACCAACCTCAAAACGTCATTGTGTGTCCAGTATAAATATCACGTGCTTCATATATCTTTTAGCATCATTTCAAATTCAGTTTTGCTTCAGGTAAACGAATGACGACATAAATGAATTTGATTAATAAACATGAATTGTGAAATGCAAACTATCAAACAACTCACTAGAATGCATTTATGAACATTTCTGTATTACATTTCATTTTAGAATAGAACAATATCGTTAATGACGTAAACATAGGTGCAAAGAGGAAGTGGGGGAAACAATAGATGTAAATTTTCTTTCTATTCTTTTAGCTTGTCCATTGCTTCCTACCACACACCTATCGAAAAGCTCAGCTTATACCATTGTTTTATTTCAGTTTTTATCTTTTATTAATTATATGACAAGTCATTAACCACGCATATTAAAAATTCATTTATTTTCAACTTTTAATGAAATTCAGTTTCTATCACTTTTGTTTTTTCATATCACCACGCTGGGAGAGTGTAGACGTTTATTTCCGACTTCTTTTATGCAAATATGGTGTCGCTGTGTGTGAATATATTTGTGAATTCTCCCACGTCACGTGTATGTGTGTTTACATAACTCTGGGAAGGTGGGGCATGAGCATATATTATGAAGATATATTTGTGTGCATTTGGGTATATGAGTGTGTGTGTCTGAGTGTACAAGAGAGAGAGAGCAAGAGAGAGAGAGAGAGAGAGAGAGAGAGAGAGAGAGAGAAAGAGAAAATGAGACAGAGAGGCAGAAAGACATAAGGAGAGAGTTATTGAAACATATGGTGAAGGTTGCATGCTGCTATCGCCTAAAGAACTTTTCGAAAATATCAAATACCAGCTGAAAATTCCAGTAGACACCCACCGAAAGATTCTTTAGATAATCTCTATATTTTGTAAGTAAAAACACAAATACATCAAGTATGATTTGTGGGTAACTATTGATGATGAAGAGAAAATGAGGGAGTGAAAAAGAGAGAGGGAGAGAGAGAGAGAGATAGAGAGAGAGATAGAGAGAGAGATTGTGTGTGTATGTGTGTGTGTGTGTGTGTGTGTGTGGTATGTTCTTTTGTTTGGCTACACAATATTACAACTCAAGGAATGAGATTATGTTAAAATTGTGAATATTATTATTAGTCAATATTCAATGAATGATTTGAAATGTGGTTACTGTGGACCCAAGTGGCACTTGCGTGACTCCATCATGTCTTTATCAAATATTTGGTCGAACGACTACAAAAAAAACAAAAAAACTCTGAACATCATAAATCAAGAGGAATTCTTTGGGGTTTGAATAATTCACTTCTGGAAAGCTGGGTGTTTCGTTCAGCATCCTTAAACAAGTCTTATTCAGTGATCTTTTGAGCGCGTTGGGCCACTCGAGCTGAAGAAAATTTTTACTGGACCCTACCTGCAAGGTCATGAGTTGTCTATCTTCCTATGAGATCCCCATGTCGCGCACATATGGTTGTGATGTATAGGCCTGGTGTACTCTTATGAGACGGATAATCATGATTGATATACTGGACTTCGTATATTTTACACCAGTGCCACTTTGATGGCATGCAATGCTCTCTCACTCAATGCTACTAATAATAATCCTTTCTTCTATAGGCACAAGGCTTCAAATTGTGGAGGAGGGGGCTAGTCGATTACATCGACCGGTGTTTCACCGGTACTTAATTTATCCTGTTCGCTGCCTTAATAATAATGACGATAATAATAATAATAATAATAATAATAATAATAATAACAATAATAATGACGATGACGATAATAATAACAAAAGCAACAACAAGAAAAATAGCAACAACAATAACATTTCCTGCAGATAAACGCTTAGCAGCAAAAAATTATTTTGCCACTAAAACAATGCAATTATTACTTATCTATTTATTTAGGTCTCATATTTATTTTCATCTTTTATTTGTATTTTTGATATTGTATCAAGATTCTACAAGTCGTTCCAAAGAAGAACAACTTAAGTAACAAATATGGAAAATAAATGACTTTTTGAAAAGGAACTAATAATTGAAGAAGCAAGAGACGGCGTGGCAGGATTTGGGGGTGGTGCGTGAGTTACAGCAATTTCTTAAGGAAAACGAAAATATAAACTAATTTGATAGATAACGACCCGAAGCAAGATCAAGATTGAAAAACACTAAGAATTATAGACATCACGATAACCTTTATCAATATAATATATATACATATACAGCATTGTTAACTGGACTTGTAATATATAGCAAATCACTGGAAATAAACTAGTATTCAAGACATAAAAGTTCATTGGTCGTCTAATTTCAAATAGATATTTGTGTGTGAATACGTATATATACATGTATACCAATCTAGCAATATATATATATATATATATGTGTGTGTGTATGTGTGTGTGCGTGTGTATTACATACAGAACACAAACGCATAATTATACACACACAGACATATATATACACACACACACACAGACATTTGTATACATATATTTGTGTATTATTTATAAAATTCATAATATACATACGTATATTTTGCATATATATATATATATATATATATGTGTGTGTGTGTGTGTGTGTGTGTGTGTGTGTGTTTTATGTGCTCATATATATGTGCTTAGACTCGTCACCGTATACTCATATAAATCTTCTCATCCTAATTTTACAAACAATGAAATGTGAAAGATTTTTGTTTTCGAATTTCCTGACTATGGTTCCTCTAAGTTCAAATAAATAAAGTCTCCGATCTTTGTCGAATGTATTTTATGTGGACGTGTATCAATTTCTTGTTAGTTGGTTCATGATAAATATGCAGAAGCTGTTGTATAAGCAGAGGGAACAGAACTGCATTTGGGTTTTGGGAAGGGGGTTGGGATAACATCTTGGTGGTTTCGAACCTATCGAGTAGAAGTCTTGGACTGTCTCTTCTGGCATGACGCGTAATTGGTCATTACCTTGTAGGGAATATATCTAAGAGACATTGCAGAAGCTTTTGTATGCAGAAGGAATTTATTCATATTTTGCTGTGCATCAAAAATACGATATTTTACAACGAATGTTTGAGTGGTAGGGTATTGTACTGAGACGCAATTTTCCGCAAGAGTCCATAGTGTTATCATTGACTTCATTAGGATTCGATCTGCAAGGGATTGGTGTAAACTTCAAACCTCTTGCTAAAATGTTTGTGTACTAGTTAAGATTTTATATGATAGGTTGATTATCTTCGGTTGTTCATGTATTTTTTGTTCCACTTTACATCTCCGTTTCTTCGATTTAGGTCTAAAAATGGTTGTAGTACGTGAATTGTTGTGGAAAGTCTGTATTGTATTTAGTTTGGTGTGGAGAAATTGGGTGTAAAGTGCGTCTGTGGTCATGTTTGTTGTGGGGTGACTGTGTAGTGGATTAGATTATGGTTATTTTGAAGGTGGTTATACTGTCTATAGTTGATGTTTATTAAAATTTAAATAAACTTCATAGTTTCTGTGCATTTTCAACTTCATTTATTTCTTGTACATTACTACTTGCTTGAATGAGTAACCACACACACACATTTGTTATTTAGTGTATGTACTTCAGAGCTATATAATAACATTCATTAGATTACGGTTATCATCAATATCTAATTAAACTAATTCGCTTATGCTAACATATTAAAAAAATGAAATACTTACTTCTTTTCCAAGATATATCAGAAGCCATAGAAATAGATACACGGAACATGCTTAGAATTCGAAATAAATAAATATATAAATAGTATGCATTGCCATTGGCGATAGATCTTTTAGCAAAACAGAATATCGTTTGCCTTCTTCGATGTTGAATGGTGTAAAATGTAGGGGGTCCAACATTATATGTAAGGGACATAATATTTGCATTGCCAAACAGACCAGCTCTAACACACTCTGTGATTTTTCATCGTCATCATCATAACCTTCCCCACGATCATATTTAAACAATACCACACTATTATCAAAAGGTCACATGTCACCATGGTGTTTGCTCATATTTCAGCCAATGATTGTAACAAGTCAAAGGATGAATGTCTGTATTTTTTGCCATCATAACCGTCATCAGTGCGGGGTTTCTTTTTGTTTTATATATATATATATATATATATATATATATATATAAACAAAATTAAGGGATCCCTTAATTTTGTTTATAAATGTATAAGAACTTTTAAATAGGTTCCACACCGATAATGGTGCTTACATACCGAAGGGCTTGGTAAAAATTATTAATTATTAATAAATTGATAATCCTTTACCCTTTTAATTGTAATAAATATATATATATATCTGCTCTGTCACTGACCACACTCGTTCAGTATGTCATTCTTTATCTTAGAAGGTCAAATGTGATATGAGGGAGAAGTATCTGCTATTTCTTGAAAGTTCCGTCCCTCCTCACAAGCCCCTTTATTGATTCTCCACATGGTTAGTATTCTTCCTTGCTACAATGCTAATATAAGTACTCCCCATTTTCTAGATTGTTCTTCTGTGCTAAGAATTATCATCCAACTTTTTTGACTATTCCAAATAAGAACTTAATAAATCGTTAGAAAGCATAATTGACCAAAAGAATTCGACAAATAATTATTATAAATTGTTCAAAGAAATGATTACACTGAAGTAACGCTAAGTGCGCTTAATTAAAACTAGAAAAAAATTAAACGATTAAAAAATTAATTAATTTCAATATTTTAAACTATTTGATAATGAAAAATATTTCATTAGAAAAACACTGAAAATATAATTTATTTTCTACTCTCTTTGTGTTTCCTACTTTTTACACACACATTTCAGTTTCTTCCATTTTCTCTACCTCTCCCTGTCTCTGTTTCTCTAAATGTCTCAGTGACAACTAGCAAATATATCAGGTGACCTATAACCTTACTCTGCCGAGACAGACAACTAGCTCTCACTGGTTCAGTCGTTTTAAATGCACAAAAATCCAATGCGGAATAAAATTTTCACTTGTAATAAAATAAAGGATTCTAGAGGAATACGGAGTATGTTATTATTTTTTTATTTTGGGTTTAAAACATGACATGCATTACTGATGAAGCCATTGATAGAGGAATTTTGAAACCATACGGCACATGATAAACGTTGTGTCCGAAATGTCTCGGCATTAATTCATGCAGAAATGATGAGTGGCAAGAAGGACATCCGGCGACATTTCTTTCCATATATAGAAATACTTACACATACATACTCGCACACAACTATGCATACCTACGCACATGCAGACACACAAATAGACACATATTTCACACATAGCTATCCATCTTTCTATCTATCAGTCTGTCAACCATTCTGTTTGCCTATATGCCTGTATGTATATATAGAAATATATTCATAAACACACACATACCCTCTCCCTCTGAATGAAAGGCAGAGTGCATGATGCTTATGAGCAAACAGTCATGCTACACGGCAGTGAAACATGGGCTGTGACCACTGAAGTTTGAGAGAAATGAAGCTACTATACTTCGCTGAATGCTCAATACCAGTGTGCTGGTACGACAGAGTGTGAGTGCCTTGAACGAAAAACTGGGCATAAGAGGAATCAGATGAAGAGTGCAAGAGAGAGAGAGAGAGAGAGAGAGAGAGAGAGAGAGAGAGAGAGAGAGAGAGAGAGAGAGACAGAGAGGGCTAAGAGAGATTGAGAGAGAGAGGGGGGCAGAGAGAGGGGGGGCGAGAGACAGAGAGGATGAGAGAGAGATACACATATATTTCCTCTTTATATTTTTCAGAAACATACTATTTAAGGTGAGGTCCTATAATCTACAGAGCGTGATTCGAGGCAAATCTGACCCGAAGTCCTTCTAGTTCGCATTAAGTTGATGAGGCTTCATATTTTCCCGCCAAAATATCAAAATGCTGCGAAAAAACTTTCGTGCGAACGTTGATCAATGGGCAGTGGCGCATAGAGGAAACATTGCCTTATAAACAAAACTAGAATCAAATGATGAACCTTCTGAAAGCTCTATGTAGATTTTGCGCCTTTTAGAACAAGCAGACATATCTCCTTCAAGCTGTATGTCAACGACTTGAAATACAAAGGACAAAGTACATATGATAAATCCAGACATTGAGAAAGTGGTCATGGCTGGAAGTCTTATACATTTTGTAAATCAATAAACGTCAAAGCATTTTAGAATTAGAATTAAAAATTCATGAAGGCAGAGATATTTTTACAAGAGCAAAAGTAAACAATTTAATAACCTTTAAATGTTTGAGAGACAAAGACACAAGATCGGAAGTAAACAGTCAAAAAATGTTAGTTTGTACAGTACCAACCATGCTGGTCGTTGTACGGAAAGCGACCTTATGGTGTCTGTGAAATTTTGGGGCAACAATGGTGAATTACAGCCATTGCCAAATCGCTGGCGGTCACTGTCGAACATTTTAGAACATAAAACTATTCGAATAAAGAGACTGATAGAATAAGTACCAGACGTTTTTTCAAAAGATAAAGAGGAACGAATTTCTTCGACTGAACCTTCCAAGGATTTCAACTAAACACCGCAATGGCCACAGTCGAATACAAGAAATACAAGATATACGAATTAAAACGTCAAGTTACGTGGTGTGATGTCTGAAGAATAATAAAATAATAAATGAAAATATTTTAACAAACGAATAAAACAAAAAAGAATAAATATGAAGTATTTATGACTTGTAGGTATTAATGAAGTATTTATGACTTATGTACCCACAATATACAACAGAAACGTTTTGTAGAAGTCAATACGACGTCCTACTGTGTTACGCGTGCGCTTTTACATTACTTTGCTAAGGTTATCTGTACAGATATTCTATAGAAATTAGAGCCAGCACTGGTTTATGCTACTACGTTTCGTATACGGACGTCAAATATAGACAATGAGTAAAAATTAGCGTTGGATATAATTTTCTGCAGAATGTTTGCAGAGATAACCTTAACCAAGTAATGTAAAAGCACACTGCTAACGCAGTAGAACGCGGCATCGACTTATAAAAATGTTTAATATACTCAATACTATACCATGGTTACATAACGGAATACCGTGTCCCTACAAGTCATTAATATTTACGCAGCAGCTTCCAGGAATGCATTTAATATGTAAAATTGGTATATCCAATACACCGCTATATATGGTGAGTATTGAAGCAATGTGTTCGAGGATGATTAATGAGTAAGATGGTTGCAGGTGAAGGAGCAAACCCACACCTCCGAAAAATGGGATATACGCCCATTAACTACTTTTCATCTTCGATCATATTGTTTGTTTACATAAGACGTCTCGTATACGAAACGTAGTATCAAAAATGAGCGCTGGCTCAAATTTGTATAGAAATTTCTGTAGAGATAACCTTATAAATGAGAAGTGGTTCAGGTTAACAGAAATATTGTAGCATGAATGGAATAAATAAATGTATGAGTGTGTGTGAGTGTGAAGTGATTAGTTATGAGACGGTGCGGAACTACGTGAAGTGTAATGGAAAATTGAAAAGATAAAAGATGAAATAGACAAAGCGACATGCTTGTGGAATGCAACAGCTCTGCAAAATATCTGTGCTGAATTGTGGCAAAGAGGAGTGTGAATAATTTGTCAATAGATGTGGTGGGGAAATATATCGGTATGCTCTTCACTTTTGACAAAATGATGCTAATAGGTGTTTCTGGTGTTAAAAATGTTCGACATAGAATCCCGTTAGTGTTTCAGGTATTTTAATCATAGAGAATATCAAAGAATTAGGTGTTTAAAATTTTCTGATTATATAATGGAAATGAAAATATTATCAAAACTTCAAGTAAACCACGACTGATAAGTGTGCACTTTGGAATTTTGACACCCTCAAAATACATCAATAACGGCTTCAACACAACCTTTCAGACCGTAATTCTTGAAAAGTAACTTCCAAAATAAAATATTTATACTTCTGTTGAGATCTGTTGTATTAATGAAAACCTGGGCAGTAGAACAAGGGCAGATGTTTCGCCAATGGATAGTTTGTTAGCTGATATATAAAGTTAATACAAAGTTATTTAGTAAAGTTAATAGAATCTAACAGGAACAACTCAGCTTCGTATTAACCTAACATAATATTTAATATTGAAACAATAATGCAGAAACCGACCCGACGAAAATCCGGTCATCGTTCAGCCCAGCATGAGGGTACTGCACTGATTCAGCTTTTAGGCCAAGCACATTGTACGGGTGAAGAATGTCGACCATAGTATTAGACCAATTTGTCAACTGTGGACGGGATGAGAATCAGTTTTGAACTAAGCAGAATATGAACTCACAACAAAGAGCTGTAACTAAATACCGCAGAGTAGTTTGTCTGGAACGCCAACGACTTTACATGAATACACACAAGCGTACAAACACATGCACATTGCATACAAACACACACACAAACAGAAACACACGAATATATCCAGACACTCATAAACGCACAAAATCAGTGATTCTGTCAACAGAGAAATAAATTTTCTAGTTGCGGTAAAAAGAGTAAATAATGATGTGGTACACCAGCCATGCAGTTCTCTGGTGCAACCAAAGAAAGATGTTGGTTATAAAGTTGAAAAAGAAAACATGTTTAGGAAGTTTGCAAACTATTTAAAGATAAGCCACCAGAAAAACCTAACCAAAACAAATGAATACAACATGGAATAGTTATGAAAATGGTTTTGATATGCAACCCAATTATTATATTCTAGTTTCTCCACAAATAGCTTAGAATCAACAAACGGTGACTTTATCTCGTCAGTGAAGCCAATTACACTTTAATCGATGCAACGTTTTTAAATAAACCAATCAACTTAATAGAGCTCGGCTTCTCAGTTTAAGTGAATTTATCACAAAATTGCTTAAATCCGTAGCAGCTGATTATTAAGTGAATCATGTCAAACAACGATATAATTAGCTTAGCTTCATTTAGCACGCTTGCTCGCATCAACTCCGTGCTATTTTCAATGAGTTCATTCAATATTCGAAGCGAATGTTCATTAAGAAATCCAACAACAGTAAGTCAATATAAATAAATGTACTCTACTTTTGTATGAAATATCTGAGGACATTATACTGATAGCTCTTACTTCCTCTGTCTCTTCCTCCATCCCCTTCTGTCTATATATATAT
>NC_068997.1:57004618-57011457 GCF_001194135.2 Octopus bimaculoides | reverse complement strand
ACACACACACACACACACACACACACACAGACACACATAAACGCATTCAAAATTGCATACACACGTAAATATATTATATAAAAATTGATAGTGTACTCTGAGTCGTAGGCCAGGATCTGCTGCTCACCACTGCTTATTCAGCCCAGTTTATTGTGTTGGATAACTTCTAAAGTATTCGCAAAGTAAATTATTTATCCATATTCTTTAGAATAATTTCATTAAGAGTGGTGCAGGCATGGATATGGGGTAACAAAGATGGTTCGCAACCACACGGTTTTGGGTTTAGTCTGACTGTGTGACAGCTTGGGCAAATGTCTCCTTTTATAGCTTTGAATTGACAAAAGCCTTATGAGTGAATTATGAGGGAATTTGGATTTTCACAACTGTTGGGGAAAACAGCTCATCAATGATCGTCATTGTTTACTACTACTGTGTGTATTGTGTTGAATGTCCTTTCAATATGTTTGGAATGTGACCAGCTGTGTGTTAATGGGTGTGTATGTTGTGATGAATGTCTTGTTAAAGAAAGTTTGGATTTTCCTTCTTTGGGTTTGATGTTTTCTTTTGGGTGTCTCCACTCGTGTGTATGTGTGTGTATGTGTATGTGCATTTTTAGCGACTTCTTTGTTTATGTATGTTTGTGTAGACAAATACGCACACACGTGTGTGTATGTGCATTTTTTAGAGACATTTTCTGTATGTATGTTTGTGTACACACATACATACACACACACGTGTGTGTGTATATATATGTGAGTGCATGTATGTATATATGTATGTCGCATTGTAGTATATGTATATACTTATATACATTTTTTACATACACGTACACCTATATTTCCGCCTGCAAAATATTTACACCAGGAACATTGCTTTCCTCGGCAGCAGAGACAGAGTTCCTGAGAGGTTTCTAGTATTCTTAAATCTTCAGTAAAGGAACGTTACACACCTTGAGCTTCCAGAGAGGCGAATAACTTTTGGCTATTCATATATGAACTCAGACGCAACCAACATTGCCCTAACAAATTGCCTTAAAGAATAGTGAAATAGTGGCTCTTATTAACCAACGTTATTTGGCAGATTTACTGTCAGAAGTTTATCTGAAAAGTTACATATTGCAACATCTTTGAAATAACAAATATTTATTAAGGTTTCTTTGCTAGGATGGTAAGCAGTAGTTAAATAAAGAATTCAATGCAAAATTCGAACGTAATTTAGTATATCACATCATTTTAAACAGAATAAAAGAAATCGAATAGAAACTAACTTGTGTTCGTACTTGCGAGGTTTCAGTGTAATAAAGTCTGAAGAGTCATAGAAGAAAGTTTCATTCATTTGTTCATTCAATTATTCGTACATACATTCACCCACCCACACACACACAAATACAGACGCACGTACACACGCACGCGCACGCACACGCACACACACATATAAGCATACATGAATGTACATGTGTGAGTATGCATAGATATGGTTAAATGACTCCAATTTAAAGTTTATAAGATTGAGTATAGACTATCGATGGCGAAACGAAAGTTAAGTGGATGAAGACATTTACCTGAAAGTATCTTAGTACAAGTGCCATATCATAAGAGCATTCGATCAAATAATGGATGTAAAAAGTATTCTTCAGATGATGAGAATAAGCCGTTGAATTGTCTTAAGTGTACATGGCTACATGGCTAGGAATGTTTAGATAGCTACGTTAGTATCAGTTTGGATGTGTGTTTAGATGTTTGTTGTATTAAATTGTTGTGTGTGTTTGCCATTATATATATATATATAATCGCAAACACACACAAACATGTATATGTATACACGCTCACACTCATGTGTGTAAGTATGTTTGTAGTATTGCGATTCAGAAGTAAACTAACAAAAGAATATATATATATATATATATATATATATATATATATATATATATATATATATATATATATAAGTATATATATATATATGTGTATATATGTACATACACACACGAGCGCAGGTACACACACACATACACACCTACCCCCCCATATATGTGTGTATGTATATATATATTTATAATTGTACATATGTATGTATCTATGTATTTAACTGAACGCACACACACACACACACACATATATATATATATATGTCCTACATTAAAAATACATGGTGTTAATTATGGGCATGAATGCATTATGAGCTTGCATAAGCATTGAAACGAAATTTTCAATCTTCGAATTTTCTCGTCTACAAGATAAAAATAGACACCAGTGAGTGTACATGGAAACTAGAGTACTTCCTCCCGCAAAACTGACAATATTCAGGATATAAAATTGCTAGAGTGTTGTAGGGCAATGGTCAACAGACACCAAAACGTACCTGGTTTAATGATTTTCACCTGCATCGACTTGAGTGTCAGCATCAGAAAGTATGCGAACACACTGACACACGCATGTAGACACATAGCACGTAATAAAATGTTTGCATTTGTGTATGTGTGTGTGTTTCTATGTGTAACGGATCAGTATTAGAATCGGAGTTGTGAAATGACAAATTCGAAAACTGCCGATGAGGAAACCTCTAAGTGGTTGAACGTCTCGCCAGAATCTTCAGTTATTAACCCTTAACATATAACATGCAGTCGTTTTAAGCAGACAATTGTAATTGCAGAAAAAAAAAATGAAAAACCGCCAAACTTCCCAAGTTTTGTAAATAATCATATTATTCCGGTTCACTTCTTACAGAGATATTCATTGTAATAAATACATATAGTTGTTAGCATCCAGGATATGTTTAGTACTTTAAAAAAAAGTTTAATTTAGCTTGCGTGTGTAATTATGATGTTGACAATGTTATTGTCGTTCAAACCAGCTCAGTCCTGATGCAGCAGAGCAGTGTTCAAATTATACAATATTCATTGTATGCTTATGTGTACACACAGAATTATGCACACCATTTTGTGTGTATGTGTTTGTGTAGCGAATAATTCAAGCTCTTTTCTCTAGAAGCACATCTGCTTACTCCAGTATTACAATCAAGTATGTAGTCGTTATCATTGTTGTATTGCTGTGTGAGGTAGATTTTAGATTTGAAAAGTCTGGAAACATTGTTTCGTAGTTATATAACGAAATGGAAAGTTGAAAACATTTTGTTATCATTTGTGCAGGTTGTACATGTTTAATAAACATGTAGGAAATTTCCGCTAATAATACAAACAATATCGGTCGAACATACAGTGTATGTGTTGTTTTCTTTATATGGCCATTTGCTGCTGGATAGCGTCCGGGAAAATCTCACTACACGACACCGATTGTTAAAGTACACCGAATATCCTGGATCAGGTGAGGCAATTCGCTTCGAATGACTGAGATTGGTAGATACCGCTATTTCGCCATTATTCTGACTTATTAATACCATTTACAGAGCTCGCCTTAAAACGAATTGAATCAATGGTCTGAAACTTATACGCAAGTCGGTGTTTTTAACGCTTGCATCGCGAAAGGAAATTTCTGCTGGCGCTAAGCCACAGCCAAGGGGCGTATAAGCAAAATACATACACTATGTATGTGTGATCGATTATATGATGGTCTTTACGTCCTAAGGTTTGGATTTTGCCAAAAGTAACTTTGCCTGTCAACCACCTGTGTTCGACAAAATAACGTACTAATCAAGCTGTGGCTTGAATTAATCGATTAATGGTTGCTCACAATTTTGAACGTGTGTGTCTCTGCATCTCATTTATAAATATCTCGTAGCCTTTTACAACATTCATATTGTGTTAGTTTAGACAAGAATACATGTAGATACCATTTGAAAAACGTAGTTTTACTAGTACACAGATAATTACTAATGTTTAACTGGCTATCCAGAATTTTTTGTTAACGGGACAATTCATGATGTACGATATTTTGCTGCGCGTTTTGAAAACTTATATTTCATTTGTGTGTGTGTGTGTGTGTGTGTGTGTGCGCGTATGTATGCGTGTGTGCATGTATATGTGCATGGGTGTGAGTGGGCCTGTGAAAAGCTAGTATCGAAACAACTTTTCGACCAGAGTTTTAAGCCTGAAATGTCAAAACTGCCTCAAATGTCTACAGTAAAATGCGGTACCGCACAATAAATCAAAGCGACTGTATTAAAAAAAAAAATGACAAGAGCTGTGGAATAATGCTAAAATCACGATAACTAAAATTATCAAAATTAAATGTTTCAGAGAAAGTGAGTCCGTCAATTTGTAAAAGTTAAATACATAATGATAATAACAAGAAGCATCTGTACATATATTTCTATTTAACACACGAACATTTCGTAGCTTTCGTTGTTGCTTTATGATAATTTTTTTTGTTTTTGTTATGCGATTATTTTGCCTTCATACCACGTCACCACATTATCATTCTTTCCAAATTCTTTCCACCACTGCTATGATTATAAACCATTGCTTTCTTATTCTAATATACTTTAGTCACAACACTACTGCAGGTTTTCTCGCTGTCTTCACAATATCTTTGTTTACTTTTCAAGACATCATTCATTCCCCAATGCACAAAAATGAACAACAAACACAAAGTCAACAAACACGCCCAAAGCAATTTTGCCTTCCCTTCGTCATTTTCAGTTATCTATTTTCTATTTTGCAGCCTCATTTAAAAATAAGTTTTCTTCGTGGAATCTTAAAGCTGACAGTGGCTGCTTTCTTATTTACTGATGGTTTATTCCGCCTTTGGAAATACTAACATATACAGGATCAGTGCTGGAATAACAACTTGAAAAGAATATATTCTGATTTTTTTTCTTTCTGTACATACATTTTCCAGTTGAAAATATATGGCGAACACATTCCGAAAAATATTTTTTGCAGATTTTTTTCTTGCTGTTCATTTTTGTTTTTTCTTCAAATGTTTAAATTGATTTATTTTTTTCTCTATATGGAGAAAAGAAAGCACAAAAGAACTGTTAGAATTCACGAAGTCAGTGTAGTTTAGTCTCTTGCAGCAGGATATTAAAAAAGTAATTTTTGTTGTTATAAATATATTCTATCGAAAATATAAATTATTAATATTATTATTATTATATTATCATTATGTTACTTGTTACGATTCGTCTAATGCAAAACAGGCACAAAACTAAATAGAAAAAGACATATGAAGTTGAATTAATTCCGTTTTACAAACAGAATAAAAAAACAGGGTCGATTTGAAGCAGCAATATCAGATCAGCTGTGTATGTGTATGGTATTGTGTACCGGATGATCTGCGTATTAAGAAGACACTGAAATCAATAAAAGAACAAAAAATAATGTTCAATTACAAATGGATTGTCGAAGCTTATCTTAATATTGATTGACGACATTAGCACAAAACCAAGTACTTTGGTTGGAACAAGTTTTGGCTGCGATAATTTACGATACATTCTACGCTTCTTGATAGATATTTTATCGATTAAAGAAAGATCGAACGTTAAGTGAACTCCAGCGGAATTTAAACTGAGAATTCAGAGAGGGATTGCAAAGATGCATGGCGACCCTGCTGAAACTTCACCTTTGCATTGCACACACAGGTTACGTTTGCATTATATTCCACTTCTAAACATCAACCATGAGAAGGATTGACTCTCGTAGTGTGAACATGATGGATATATATATATATATATAAAGTTATGTAATATATATAAAGTTATGTAATATAAAACCAACACTTCTGCACTTCCTAAAAGCCAGTTGGGAGGTGAGTCAGTGGCAGATAGCTATACGGAGCGAGAAAAAATTGTGAATGAGATGGAAGCACATGGAAGGAATGGAGAAAGAATTAATGTAATTCGGAAGTTATCTTCTAAGGATACCGAATCTTGTCTTTTATATATAGTGAATACAAATATAAGGAACCAGAAAAGAACCACCTTAGAGATATCTTAGCAAATGAGACGACTGTAAGCTGCGATTACCATAACGAATAAGTGATCGGGTTGCTCTTAGGTTTTCACTACAACACAATTATATTAAACATAAACATAGATGAAATACAAGTCATGCAGTTGTATTGTAAATACAACGATTAACTAAAGACATATGGATGAACGATATAAGGTTGTTGTACATGCTGCTGCTGTTGTCAGTATTGATGTTGCTGTGTTTGCAATAAGCAAACATGCCAAACATATTTACTACTTCTGCATATTCATGTATAATCGGTAAATATCTCACAACGAAACAATTGAAACCAAAAATAATAATGTACTTTAACATGAACAATTCGGTTCTGCAGCAATAAAAAAAAAATAATAATATTAAAATTAAAATATTTTTTGCAACTATATATAGGCATCTGTATCGAGAGGTTCTTGTACAATACACAAATATTCAAATTTTGTTTTAGGGCGCCATAAATAATGTAAACATTATCAATGCATGTTTTGAGTTGCACTGTTTTCTTTTACAATATGTTTTTCAAGGGTTCTCTGTTCCTTGGATGTAACAATGCAGTTATGCATCATTTACGAACAGACTTAAACTAAGTTTCTTATACTGGTTACTCACCAATAAACACTCGCACACACACATATATATAATCGCGATGACACATATGCATCTAAGAAGTTTATAATTAGTTTCCAAAAATTTCAATCATCGTATAAAAGACACGGGATATTTCATCATGAACAGGAAATATGTATATTTGGTTTCGAATAACATTTTTGGAATTATTTTCAAAAATACGGAAGCATGCCAAGTATTTAGAGACATAATTGTGCATTCCATGATTTTCAATACTAAGTCATTTATCTTGTAATGTATATGTGTGGGCATTATATATATATATATATATATATATATATATATATATATATATATATATATATAT
>NC_068997.1:56984520-57004511 GCF_001194135.2 Octopus bimaculoides | reverse complement strand
ACACACACACACACACACACACACACACACACACACACACACACACACACACACACACACACATATATATATATATATATATATATATATATATATAGGAAAAAAGTAAACGAAAAGAGAGAGGAAACCTTAAATTTGATGGGGCGAGAAGGTTACTTATTTCAATAAACTTGCTGTGGATGCAGGAGGTAGACATATCCTAAAAAATGAATGAAATATTTACACTTAAAATCACTGAAGGTAGTCGTAGTAAATATATATTTATATAGTACTGAGTATGTGTATGTGTATGTGAGTGTGCGTGCGTGCGTGTGTGTGTGTACGCGCGCGCGAAAATGAGAAAGAGTGATTGTATTTGTGTGCATTATATCAATGGAATATATATCAATTTGTAACAAAAAAAAAAGGACAATAACAATATCTGGAAATATTTGTCGGTGATGAAATATTTTTTCATCTTCTTTTCAATACGTTATTCTACTCCGCCAGATAGGTTGCAATTTTCAAAGATTTATGAAATATTTCGATCATACAAAAGAGCCAGAGACCCATTTGTCAAGTCACTAATTCTATTAAAACCTCCCTACACAACAAAATTATAATATATTGCTATTCAGACCTATACGATGGTCACAAATAAATGCTATCTGTTTTTAGGCACGTAACTGTGTCTGTATGCATTATATACCTAGTTGCATACACACACATATATTCATGTATATACTTGTATGTATATACATATATAAATGCATATACACACATATGTATAAATATATGTGTGGCACTGAACCCGGAACAATGTGGTTTTGAAGCAAACTTCTTGCCACACGTCCGCGTATATATATATATATATATATATATATATATATATAGTAATGCCTCGGCAGACGAGTTTACTCGTTCCCGGAAAAGGTTAGTAAAGCGAAAACTCGGAATCAGAGAATAAAACTCGTAAAATCTTGTAAACCCTGAGTTTCGTAACGTGGGCCATCTTAAAGTGAGGTGTTACAGTATTTGTATATTTTTGCCTGTATATGTATGTATATATAACTTTATTCCGTCGGTTACAAATGGCCATGTGTGCACCTAAAGGGTTCCCTTCCGAGGTAAAATCTGGGCGTAAAGTCGCATCACCGGCGCACGCACAACCTAGGGTTGTTTTTATGGAAGAGTAGCAGTCGTCCATGCATACCAGCCTCCCTTCTCCACGCAGCCCATGTTATCCAAGGAAAGGCAAAGACCGATGTAGCTTGGCACCAGTGACGTGGCATCTCATTTCTACAGCTGAGTGAACTAGAGCAACGTGAAATAAATTGTCTTGCTCAAGAAGATAACACGTAGCCCGGTCCGAGAATCTAACTCACACCCTTACGATTGTAAGCTCGACGCTCTAACCACTGAGCCATGCACCATCACGTGTATCTGTATATATATATTTGGTTTGCAAGATTCTTCATGTGAATTCATGCGATGAAGCATACACTGTTGTGTCTGGGGAGAGTCATTCTGTTTTAGCGACTTATAATTTAACACACTCCCCGGTAAAATATGTAAATGAGTGGAAATTTTACTGGTTGGTGTGTTCAATTTGTGCGTATATATATATATATATATATATATATATAAAGCAAACACAAATGTTAATTTTATACGCCGTTTCTATTTATCCTTTTTCATACCTGTTCCACACTAAAGTTTCCATGGTGAGTCAGATCTCTGGATATAAATTGGATTTAATACTTGCATATCTACAACTACCCTGTCAGTACTTGAAGGTCTACAATGCTGTTTTCCTTCACCATGAGCAATATGTGATCGTATCTAGCCTTTTGCGGCTTCCTACATGCTTTGACGTGCTTTGATTCTTAAGAATCCTTATAACTGAATCATCTATATCTTTGTTTATCTCTCTCTCTCTCTCTCCCTCTCTGTATATACACACACACGCAAACACAGCGACATTAACAACCTGATGTTAGAATTTCATACAGATATGATTCGGCATAAAGGGTTAGCAAAGCACAGAGAGTAATCTGAATATATTTATATTCGTGTGCATCTACGTATATATATGCATGTGTCCATGTTATCACCACGTGTATAAGCACACCTCTGTGTGCCTAAAGTATGTGTGCGTCTGCGTGGTTTCCATCCCTGTAACTTTGCGATGCAACAAAGAGGTCGAAAGAATAAGTACCCGGTTTAGAAAATAATCATTACTGTGGTTTATTCGCTGGACCGAATTTATCCAAGACGGAGCATGGCCGCAGTCAAATGACTGAAACAAGACTAAGAATAAAGGAAAATAATATGTTCCAAATTGCAAAAATCCACAGAATAACACCTGATCACCGATTTCTGTTAAAGAGAAAAGCAGCATATTTCAAATTAGACAGGAAGCCATTTTACAGTCATCATCATATTCTGTAGAAGGAATCGAACTTCAAAAGCCAGTGAAATATACCTCCAGTTCTTATAGCTTATTTACATCTAATCTGGCATATTTTGTGAAGGCTCAATAAATTAATCAAGAATGCGATGGTTAAGGTGTGACCGCACATAATATCAATAGTTATGCATTCTCTTAATTCAGAGTAAAATTACTGGTAATTATTTTATATGCTCTGAGTAGAAAGGGTAGAAAGCCAAACACAACAACCTAAATGTATAGAAAGTCATAATGAAAAATAAAATAACTGCTCACTGTTACCCATCAACTCAGCCCTACTAATGCATTACGGTTGTGAGAACTTGAGATAAAAGAGATGTAATTCAGTCAGAGATTCACT
Organism: Octopus bimaculoides; assembly: GCF_001194135.2. NCBI lineage: Eukaryota > Metazoa > Mollusca > Cephalopoda > Octopoda > Octopodidae > Octopus > Octopus bimaculoides. The sequence goes on along the minus strand of NC_068997.1, from coordinate 57,001,722 downwards.
GAAAACCAAAGAACCTTGATAGAGAAAACTAAAGTAGCAGCAAATGTTGCTTTATTCTGTAAATTGAAAGTTTAGAATTATTAATTTGTTTGTCAATCAATCATACACAATACATTCTAATGAAATGTTTCAAACAGACATATGTATTTCCTGCACGAAACAAACGGAACCTCAATGAAATGTGTGCCCAATTATGTCATTTCACAACAGGCGATAAAATATTTTAGCTGTTATTTTCATGTGAATAAATAAATATAGACTTTATACCTAATTTTTATATTAAAATAAATTTTCAGAGAATATATTGAAAATAAATTTGCATCAATAAATATTAGTTTATTTGTTAGGTATTTGTCATATTAAAAAAAAAAAAAGAGAAAAAAATAGCAAAGGCATTCTAAATGATATCCTTTCATTTCACAAAGTAATAATTTTTCTCTGCGTTTGACTGAGAACTTGGCCAATGCCGAGGAAATATGCTTTTAGATGCATTAGTCAATTATGAATTCCCAGATCAAACAAAAATATTCTAATTCCACTTTGTTTCATTATTTGTGCTTTATCACAGACTTTAATTTCTCTGATGAACCATTTAATGGGTTTGAAATGTGTTTGAACCTCAATTTCACTTAGTTTACCCATAAAACTACGTTAGTGCTAATGTATGCAAATTAGACCTTGCGTTCACCCATTTTCTCTCCCTCCCCGGGGTACAGATTCAGACAATTTTGTATTTTGTTTTGTTTTAATTTTTTTTTAAATCATTTTTTCGCCAGACACTTCAAATGGTGTACTTCTTGAAAGGGGAATTTATTACAGTAAATCCTTGAATTCATTGCTTTTCATATCAGATGTCCTCTCAAAGATTGCAGTTAGTTATCATACAACGCACAACAGCAATATAATATTATTGTAAATATCATTATTTATGGATTTATATCTTTCGGAAAATCTGAAAAACAAAGGCAACCGAAAATAACGCCAACAATTATCATAGAAGGTTTAAATTCATTATAATGAACATTATCCATGAAATGTAAATTGATGAACTCCAGAACTTGAAGGGATGTATAAATAACCATATATTACATTTAAAAGAGGATGAAAGATAATGGAAATAAGCTATTTTCCTTTTAAAACAACAAAAATGGACTCATACTGTAGATTAATTTCACTATAATTATGTTTTGAAAATGTCTATCAAAAGCAAGTACAGCTTTTTTTTCTTTGTTGTACCATTTTATTTGTACCATTAATCACGAGGTGCAATTTTACTAAATATTTCAAAAACATGGCCATGTGTACGTGTGTATATATGTTTGTGTGTGTGTTTTTGTGAATACATGTTTATGTGAATAACATTACATTCCAGAGATTGCAGGTTGTTGAAGCAAATGTGTGTGGTTGTGTGTGGTTTTATATATGTGATAATGTGAATTACATAACACTCCAGAGGATGTGGATTGTTGACGTAAATGTCAATTATAATTTAATTCCATCCTTCCAGTTTCTGAGTTCAAATTCTATGAGCAGCCTTGTTCATGTTTTATCTTTTCACAGTCAATAAACGAATTTCGCATAACACATTAGAGTGCGTGCTTTCATAAATATCGTTTCCTTTTAAACAGCAATAAAGTACAGAAAATTGAGTACAGAAGAGAAATTGGATGGAATATCACAATGTCGATAGAATCTGATCTAGAAATAACTTCTTCAATAATTGTTGGAATAAGATTTTGATCAGGAATCATCGAATACAAATGATGAAAGACGTGACTTCACTACAGGAAAACTAAGACAATTCTCCTAGATATGAGCGAAATCTTTCAGAATGACATTTATCATATTTATCCAAGTCCTCAATCACTTGACTGTACAGAGACAACTGGTCGTCAGTCTGTTAAGATTGTTGTGACAATAATTGATGAAAGAGTGAAGTGACAACTGACAATGTCTTAATAAAAGTGAAGAGATAATTATCAACAATCATGTCCCTCAACTTTGAGATGTTGAATAAAATACAATTATTCGTTCGAAGGTTTGATCGGAATCGAAGCCTTTTTGGTCAAGAGGTACAGCTATAAGATATTTTTCCTATTCAGTGAGAGCTGCATATTGAGGACTGTACACAGGTTTAAGTGATTAAGGCGGTAAGAAGCTAAGTTTGAAGCGATGTATTTTCTTAAAGATAACAGCTGGAAAACTACAGAGTCAGGTTTGGACGCTTTGGATAGGAGTGAATGGAAACTGTTTTGTATTTGACCATTTTATTTATGTAACTATAGACAGATGTTTGGTAGAAGGCATGTTTTGTTATGAAGATTTAAGTAGCAGAGATAAGGGATGGATAAAGCTGAAGACACAGAAGCAAGGAGATTATCTTTCAAGAGTAAGTTTCGGGTTTGTTTAATATAGAGATATCTTAGAAATGATAACAATTTTGTGTCCGAAACAGAAATAAACTATACTCGTTTTCAGATTCACGAGGGAGCTCTGCATGGGCACAAGACCTGCTGAAATGCGCAAATTGCCTCTCGAATCGGTAGCTTCTGTGTAGAAGATGATGGACAGGATAATACGATGTTCAAAGATACTGTTGTAGAGAAGGAAGACATGCCCAATTCATAAGGAACTGCGATGCAATTAATTCAAAACGTGTTTAAATGCATGCAACGTACGTTGCTCTTCAGATTTCGTAGTTTACTTATCATGGTTCAACAATGCCATTGTTGAAGAATTCTGTTTTAAAAGAATCTTTTGTCAGTATTCATAAACTAATATTCAAATTTCGATAATACATAATAAAGAAAAGGAAAAGAGGAAAAAAGAAAAATGCATCTGTGATTTGACGCTGGAGAAAAGGAAGTTTCAACGTGGTATGCTTGTAGACAATTTAATATTTATTACTTTTTTAATGAGACTTTTCACCAGAAATTGTTATATTTTCAGGTTTTAAATCGTTGAAGAATGTCACGTATAAAACTTGAGGCGCTGAGTAACCTCTGCAACTGGTCATTCAAGACTAATGCATACACATACAAAGGCAGAGGCACAAAAATACGCACACAGTCACACTCAGACATACATTCACCCGCACATAAATGTGTGGGCAACAGAGCGTAAATCACTTACAATTAAAAAAAAGAACACCGGGTCAGCTTTGATGGCGTTTAAAATCTTACAGTGCAAAACGGGTGCATTTTATCGTAGTGTGTGTGATAGCAGGAATAATGGTAGTGGATCAGCACTGTTACCATCACCACCCCAACACCATCCTCTTCTTTCTCCTTTTCCTTATTACAACCAAACCTACCACCACCATCATTATCATCATTACTATCCTAATCAACAACGTCACTGTTATTGCCATTTGTTGCTGACGTATTTGTATTATCATTCTCAGTGGGTTTAGGAATTTATGGATCCTATTTCCAATGTTTCTGTCCCTTTTTTAACCCACATCTTTTGTGTGTGCGTGAGTGGAACGATCAGTACGGTGTGTGAGTGTGTGTGTATGTGTAGATAATAAGTATAAACATCTATTTTTTAAATTCCAAAAAGCTAATTGAATTACTATTTTTTATCTTTGAGCTCAACAGATGACGGTGCTTTAAAGAGAATTTCTGACAATCAAACCAGCTTATTCAAGAATTTAAACATACGCAACATTAACCATGATTATTGGAAAGATCAAAAACAAACTGGCAAAATACCCACAGATTGTTGGGTTTTGAAGGGAAAGATAAACTAATTTTCACATTGAGATTGTTACAAATATCAATTCGATGTTGGATGATTTAAACAAATTCCTAACAACTGTATACCTCCATATACATTGAAACATACTTACATACAGATGCAGTAGAGAGGGCAGACTTCAGAGAACTTTAGAAATATTTGTGAAGTATCATTTCGAAATTATTCTCCGTTTAGCTATATCATTTATAAGTGATAAAATATAACTCTTTCCATCTAAATATCTCTTTTCCCCCATCTCTCTCTCTTTCTCTCTCTCTCTCCATCTCTATTCCACTCTCAAATATGTATGTATGCCAAAGCGGAAATTAGTCTGGGGATGTGGAATGTGAAAGCCGCATTGCAGGTTTCTTTGTAGAAGCGTAGTGCACTCGTTAAAGCACAAATACAGTATTACACAAAAGAAACAAAAATAAGGGCAATACAAGACTAAAATTTTCACACGTGGTATCACAGGACGAGGGTTCCTAATGTTTAACCATCTTCCGTTGTGATCATCAGCTGCCAAATTTGTGCTCCCGAGCAAATATTAGATGTCATATTGCCCCGTACATAAAGATATGAAGGCAAACGTTCTCTCAAATTCCAGTTAGTCTTAGACTTTTGATGTTAAAAATGGTACAAAGCCTTGTACCAAAATTTGAAACCAACATTAGAATACGAGGTCTAAGATACGACTGAAATTCGGGAGAAATTAAGACACATCGCAGCATTGATAAAACGTACATCTGATCAACCTTATGATCATATTCTGACGCTATGCATTGCAAGGACTATGTAATACAATATTCTTTTCTTAAGATGATAGTGTTCCAGCTATGTGTTTCTAGTTATTTCTCATAGGACACGTTAATGTTCCCTATTTTAAAACAACTGTATAGCGATAGGTGTAACTGACCGCTATTTGTACCAGGCCATACAACCTCATAAACTTTCCGTCTTTGCAGTGTTTGACTTCATATTTAGAAAGTCATCTTGTGAGCCAGCATTATAAATTTTTTGTTCAGTAACAACCTAATTGAAATAAATATTTATAATTGTTTTGCCCACATTTGTTTTGTATCTCGTACATTAAACGGAACATAAACTCTCTGGAGAGAAAAAAAAATTCGTTAAGAACTTCCTAAAACCACTTTCAGACAGAAACCAATTAGTATTTGAAAATTTATTCATACCACTTAAATAACTTAAATAATCATTCAGTCTACAACTATTAGCGCTGTCTCTTCTGTTTCTACCTTCGTACAACACGGTGTTATTGTTGCTTTCAAGGCGTGATATGTTTCAGAAGCACTTTACACGGGTAGGTTTCTATGTAGTTGCTTAATTTTTATAGCAAGAGAAGCCAAATTTCTCCAGAATGAAACACTGTGGTTTGAAAATGTGGAAAAAGAATTCTTTGTAGACTATTGTCCTTGGTAACAATAAACTATCAGTGTTAGTGTTGTAACGAACAGAAAATTATTTTGTTCATGTCATTTCTGGACAGGCTTGATCTGAGACTAAACAATAACAACAAAAACAATAACAGCAGCACCAACGGTGTCAGTAAAGGAACTACTCACGTGGTCGCTTAAACGACAAAGAGGAGCAGCTGATTTCAGTATATCGAAAGAGCCATCCCCCTCCATCATTAGTTGTATGCAGCTGAACTTTGTTTTCTTGTGTCTTAGCTCCTGATCGAGCATGGACGAACAGAAATGTGGACTAATACCTTCATATAATGACCTTTCTCATTATGTGGATATTTGGGAAACTGAAAGTCTTTTAATGGCTTTATCCTTTATTTGAGACGACAGTGTCTATTTGAGGAAGGTTTGTCTACTGATTGTTGAAGTCAAACTATCATATAAGTATCTCGAGGAGTAATGCCCATAACAAGAATCAGAAATGAATTGCTCAGAATTTGTTGTAAAATAAATTCTAAAATACGTTCACTCTGTTTTTAGAAAGAAACATATTTATTCAAATATTCTGAATCATGCAGCAAAAGTATCTCTATTTATACTTCAGTAAAAGCATGCCTGTATATATTGCAGCCATTAATTAAATGAATCCTGTGATGATAAACTTGGCAAGACGTGATTCAAACTGTATCATAAGAAAAGATAAAAATATGGCTAAATAGAGCCTAAGATACTTGTTAATTAAAGAAAGATTTTAAAATTCAAATGGATAGCAATTAACTGGAAAATTAAGCGCGCAGCATCAATGAATAAATATATTCCGTGTTTAAGTGAATGCTATAATAGATTGCACTGTAGGGAAACCAATTAAATGTCTTTCATCTCTATGTAATAACCTTGATGAGAACCATTCCTCTCGAAGTTATGGTCTCTTAAACATTAAATTCACCGTTTCCGACCACCAAAACCACCGAACAATCAGACTATTAAAAACGCCTACACGTGGAGAAACTGCTTGCAAAAATAGTAGCAAAATACTTCTTAAAACAAAAACTACTTTGTGTTATGTAGTACATTTATACACTTTGCTTGAATGTAACGAGATAGTCATGGCTTTCATACACTGAATCATTGTTCAGCTAACTATGAGGAACTTAGAGATAAAATATGACAAGGAAAAACCAGAATGTGTTATATTGTACAAACACAGGTTTCAGCATGTACCGTGTATTACAGGTATAGATAGCTAGACCAAATTAGAAGTAGTTAAGTACTATTATTCCCCTTGGGTCACAATGAGTGAACGTATGGTATATAAGCTCCTAAATTTATGGTAAATAGCTAACCTACCATATCAGTGTGGGTAGTGGAATTCTCATCGGCATGTCCTTATAAAAAATATATAGCATAGGGCTATTGTGTTAGTAAATTATGTCAAAGAAATTTTAACGCATATAATAAAGATATTTTAATAAAAATGTATTTATATTTAATTTTTGGCACAAAGAATTTCGAAGTAGATGAAGCCCTTTATTGGACTCGAACCCACCTCTCCTGCAAAAATGACGTTCTAACATTGGGTCAAAGTAACTCCATCAATTTCTCCACCCATTTCAAAATCTTTGCTACATTGGTAGAACGCCTGCCATATATTCTGTAGATACGGGTTCAAGTCCAAAGTGTTTTAAACCCAATATTTTCATGGTAATATTTATAGCTTTACTTGCTTCAAGATTCACCCTTCCCAATAGAATTATTTCATGTTTTATTGAAATTACGATGTCAACAATATTTTTTGATAATCATTTAAGTTATATGCTTAACATTTTGGAATCGTTAAATAAAACAGTCGGACCATTATTTAGCAAGGAGCCGAGAGTTTAAAGCATGGACAGATGGAATAAAAGTGTTTCACAAACTGGAGGAGGAATCACTATAAAACCATTAAACAACGGAAATAGGTCCTGTGTATCAGAGTCATACAGAAAGTTAACTGAAGAATTGAAGTGCCTTCGTATAGCGTCTCATTACATTACGAGATCTAACAGCTCTGGTATTCTAATAAATATGTACAATTTAATTACTAATGTCGAGGTAATCCCCAATATATTTCAAAATAATTTAGGCCTTGTATTAGGACTCTGTTTATAAAGTGTAATTGTCAACTTATTTTCCTCCAGGTATGCTACAAGGAAACAAACAACACCACCGTTCCGAAAATGACGTTATATCTTGAGATGTTGTCGACCACAACAAGACACAATAAATGGCTCGTTTCTTCTTATTCCCAATACGCCTTAATTTCCAAGCAGGAGACAGAAAAGGCAAGCCTCAGTCAATTCTCCCCTGACTAAGAAAATAATAATGTGGTATATATCTAACTAGTTTGGACATTTGTAAAGTAAAAAGAAAAAGAGAGGAGTTTTCTTTTTTTCATTGGAAGTGTTTTCATTTTGAAAATAAGACGTAAATACGTTATTTAAACTTTGTCCACTATTATAATAGAATTTATTGCCTTATCAATAATTGGCTTATGCATATTAATGCATAATGTATTTATCAATCAGTCTGTTAAGAAAATCTTTATATGAATCCAAACAGCGCAAATAGTAGATTTTCATGCAATTTGTTTAGATTTCCAATGCATAGATCTTTATTACCACTAAACAGTGTTCTGCTAATAGCTGCAGTTTATGGCAATTGCAAAGAATTCGTTTCGGGTTCTTAACATTTGATTCATTTACAATTTAGGAGAAGCTTTGTCATTCAGTTATAAAGCTTCAAAGTCAGAACATGTTCATTATATAGAAAACAGATTAATAGAGATACAAACAATATATGCTGCATATTGTACCCACTGCACACACGCGCGCATATATATATTCGATATGTTTTTTTGTTTTTTTTAAAGACACGTATCTAGTGGACGTGAGTAACGCATGTGTAATGATATACAGTAACCAATCGGAGCGGAGTGTTCATGAGTTTCAGAAAATTCACATTGAGTCGGATTACTTTCCTCATAACACTTGATTTTTCCGAACCGAATTTGATATTTCTGACCCGTCACATGATTAAGATAAACATTACAAATGTTTAACTTTGTACGTGTTGGATTGTTGCCCTTACAAAGTTATTAATGTCGAACAGAGCATATAAACACAAAATGCGTGTCCACTTTAAAATTTCGTCATTAATTATATGCTCAGTGGTTGATTGCAAGGACAGTCTTTATTGGCTTCTAAACTACTTATGCTGTGGCATTAGACAATCCATACCTAAATTCTTCAACCTACCCGATATTTTCCATGTTACAGTATATGTTGATACAACCCGCTATCTCTTGTTCAAAAAGAAAGACAATGAAAGAAAGAGAGAAAGGGGAGAGAGAATGAGAGGGAGAGCAAGAGAAGGCGAGAAAGAGAGAAATAGAGAAAAGGAGAGATGGAGGGAGAGAGAGAGGTGAATGTAAATTTAATAAGTCTCAAAAATCATTAACTTTTTAATTCTATTTCCCTGAATTACCGAACCTACTTAAAGACAGTATGATAGCAAGCGTCTTTACACGGGTTTACTTTCCTTCAGCCAATCTCGTTGCCAGTTTTCAAATACATTTCTCCTGCCTATACACACACACACACACAGATATATATATATATATATATATATATATATATACACACACACATCCCTCTTTTGGGATAACAATAGAATCAACTTGCTTTAATGATTTCATTATCGAGTAATTTTTAGAAAAGGCAAATTTCAACTTTGAACACCGTAGGGATATTAAAGGAAAGGTTTATTTGTTGAGAGCGAACCCGAAATAGCATTCCCTAATAGCAATCAGATAAACCTATATAAAGATTAACGTATCGCCACTTTTGCTATTCCTTGAGGATTTGAAAGGGTTAATTAGAGAATAAAAATAATTAGAAGAAAAATATGCGGAGAAGAATATGATTCAAGGATGGAAAGAACAGGAAGAAAAAGACAAAGAAAAGAATAATGAAAATTATGAAGAAAAAGACAAAGAAAAGAATAATGAAAATTATGAAGAAAAACCAGTAAATGAATAATGAATGAAAGGGAGAGAAAAAAGTGAGCATGCGCAGAGATAACGAATGGGAATATGTATATATACACCCACACACAGACACAGACACACTCGAATACGAACACGCATGTGTGTGTGTATATATACATACACACACACACACGCTTGCACATATATATTAGTATTGCGAATAAAGAATACGCCGACGAAGATTCGAAGAGGACAACGATAGCTGCTGTCGTGGCAGCGTGGAGGATGAACAAGAGAGAAAGAGGAGGAAGAGGAAGAGAAAGAGAGGAGATGGTGGTGGAGAAGGAGATGGAGAAGAAGAAAGAGAAGAAGAAAGAGAAGAAGAAGAAGAAAGAGAAGAAGAGAAAGAGAAGAGAAGAAGAAGAAGACGAAAGAAGGAAAAGGTGAAGGAGAAGAAGAAGGCGAAGGAGAAGGATTGGAAAAAAAAGGAACAGGAAGAGGAGGAGGAGAAGAAGCAGGAAGATGAAGAGATATATGCGGCTTAGTACTAAAGTAGACATTATTATTATTATTAGGCGAATTGGCAGCATCTCTTTGCGTTCTAAGCTCAAATCCCACTAACGTCAACTTTTATCATTTCGTGATCGATAAACTAAAATACCACTCAAATACTGGGGTCGATGTAATCACTAATCCCTTCCACTTCAAAACTGTTGGCCTCTGCACAAAATTGGAAGCAATTATGAAAAAAGAAGTGAGCTTTTAGCATCTTTAGGTTAACGAACAAAATGTTTAGCAGCATTTCTTACGGCCCTTTATGTTTTGCGTTCAAATTCAACCCATGTCATGTCGACTTTAGCTTTCTTTTGTTCGGGCTCCATAAAAATAATGTACCAGTTGCGTACTGGGGTCGATGTAATCGACTAACCTTCTACCAAATTTCAGGCCTTGCGCCTAGAGTAGAAAGGATTATTATTACTATTATTATGAAAGCCATTTTAATTTTTCATAGCAGTTCTTGCAGTTTAGCTCTGTGTCAGCTTTAGATCAAACTGGCATAAGAGGAAATGCCTTCTAGTCATGACAATCACACCTTATTTTCCAGAAATAGTACATATGTAACTATTTTGAAAGCCTTAGTGTTTGCCTTTAAATTTATTTAGCTGCTATTTCTTGCAGCTCAAACGACTGCATTATAACTTCACTCACTGATTCGTGTATGCAGCTTTTGACTGGATATGCAGATACGGTGTGTAAGATATCCATGTTATTTTAGTCCAAGTTAGACTTGTACCAGTATCCTAATCACTTGAGCATCCCAACTTTAGATTTAGATTGAAACAGTGACCAAAATGCTTATTTTCCCATTGTATGCTGAATTAATACAAAAGTCAAAGACAGTCTTTTACTGGTGGTTGTCCCTTGTGCCAGAAATAACAACGAAATAATGTTCAAATTGAAACTTAATGTCTTCAAGCCTGTGCACCTAGATTGTCATTCTCAAATTAACACAATTTAAGAAACACACACGAATACATTCATATACATTTACACCACACACACGCAGTCACGCGCACTCACACACACGCACAGATACGCACACACACACTGCCCCGGCACATACTTATACACTAAGTCGGTGAGTTGGCAGAATCGTTAGCACACCAGGCGAAATGCTTAATAGCTTTTCATCTGTGGTTTCGATTTAGAGAAAGAATACTACTTTATGTGCTGGTTGTTTTTTGATGATTTTATATCTAGTATATATTGAAATGAAATATTTCCAGAAGAGAGATTATAACAGAATCATAAATGATTCTTCATTGCGTCATAAACTGATGGGTTTAAGTCATTGGAGCAATTGAACATATGATCAGGAGATCCACTGTTAATACAGAAAGCATTGTATTGGGCCCTTGACTAAAATATAACCATGCTTGTTTCACTAATGCGCCCGTCTCAAACCTACTGAGTTACAAAAGACCGAGACAGTCTTGCTGTAATACATACCTTCACGGTTTCTAAATGCTCTAATGTGAATAATTCTTTGCCATCATGCATAAACGTTAATAAATCAGAAACAAAAATAATTTCAAATATTGTGCAAATACTTTCAGATATACTGTATCTGGAAAGACTTTAAGAAATACACCGTCTTTTCCTTAAATATCAGACCATAAGCTTAATCAGAATAGCTGAAAGAAATTCGCACTGCAGCTTAATTTCAGAGAAAGTTTTCTTATTGTCAGAACAATAACAACAAAAACAAGAGCTATGAGTTAAGAGATTCGTCTCCACCAGCTTGCTCACCAGCGACACCTCAAGTTCTGTTTGATCTTCTCGACTTGATTATGTTTCTGACACGTATTTTATCAAACCCAGTATATTGAAGCTATTCATTTTCAACAGGAACAGAAATAAAATTTCATTTTCGCCAATAATTAGATTTCAGTCCACTGCAAAGATTCTTTTTATCATTACAACGGAGAAAGTTGTCAGCTCGCCTGAATTGTGAAGATTATTTAAATTGTGCTGTAGGCAATGGGCTGGGTCATTTTAGTAAGCCATATATAAATCTTCAGAACAGTGTCTGCTTGGAAAGATATATAACAAAATCATCCTCTGAATAGAGGAGATACTGGTGGCGAGGAAAGAATTTCAACAGCAAGTAAATATTTCTGAAAATAATATAATGCAACACTGACATAATTAAAAAGTTTCTTCAAGCAGCGATTTATATTTGTCGATATATTATTTTGTGATGCACTACAATATTTTATAATATTTTTGTTTTAAATTCTAATGGTAAACTATCTGTCTTAATCTGTGCAAGTTTATTGAGAAACTAGTGAATAACGCGACTGAGTTATAACAGTTAATTCAAACACAGACTGTAACGTAGATTGACATCTATTTTCGTATTATTTGTATACAATCACACACACATGCACGCGTACACACACACACACATGTAAACACACTTACAAACGTACACACACACACATACACATATAGAGGCTGGAGCGTGGATGTGGCATACAGCGAATCTGAGATCTTTTAGATTTGGTATTGTCTCTCCACCCGCAGACCTCATCACAGACTTCATCTTTAGGTGTTATACTGAACTAAATGGTGATATCACCTACATATAAATGAATGAGCTTTGATTTATCAAAAACTGAAGCACAGACGAAACTGGTAGAAATACAACCGAAACTTAGGGAACAGCAAGTGCACAGGTGAAATGAATTATTTAGTAGGAGGAATATTAAACAAGAAATAGAATTTGGATGGAACAGAAAGTGGGAAAACTTATATAAATTCTCATGCCAACCTAACGTACGATGCTATTGATGCCAATGACAACAAAAGTGATGAAACTTCTATTCAGTGACTACAAATACTAGAAATAGCGGATATTTCTGCATGCAGAGCAAGTACAGGAAAAATAAGTTAATGTAGAGGAAAAGTGAGTATAAGTGAAGGCTTAGAACTGTATCTAGCGGCAATTCGTTAAAATGATGAAAGTTACTTTATCATATTTAATGAAAAACGGAACTACATTCTACAAAGTTATTTTCGTATCATTAATTTAGCAAATATTCCTATCACTGGTTGTGAATTTTGCTCTAATAGTTTTTGCTTTGCTCCATTCCAGATTTTATTTGGGCACATATGTTCAAAGGTTTCCTTTAATTCCGTTATATTTTCAGAAATCATGTATCTAAAAATAAATAATGACTTCATGGAATTATATGCTATGAGAGAGAGTTGGTTACTATTTCAGGCACGGTGGTTGATCTAACGGGTGCCTCCAGGTTGGCTCCACTTTCCCGATTTGTATCAACAGCATCAAGTGATGGAGATTGTGAAGTTACTGTTACGTAGAATTACATTGAGATCTCCCGTATGGGCAGAAGCAACTGCAAAAACCCTCTAATACGGGCAACATCTATTTTAATGAAGAAAACATTCTCTTAGCACGAATACGTCTCTATCTAACATTTCTCAGTATAATTCCATAGTTCACCAATATCACTGATGAATGTCTAAACAATTCCCTGTCAAAATGGAATCTGAATAAACACCAATGACAAAGTGCTTTCGTATTTGCCTTCAACGAAATTATTCTTCCTGAAGAAGTAAAGCACAAGAAAACAAACAGAAAACATTAGCAAAGCCAATAGCTTTTGTGTGTCTAAATACCTTATCATTCAAAACTGGTAGCAACTGAAGAGATAAAATAAACGATAATCTCATCAAATGCATCCTTCAGAAGCAAGATCGATAAATGGAATTTCTTTTACATTAATATAGATAAAATGCGTGGGATCGAATGATAATACAAACTAAACAATGATGTTATTTTTCGTGCAGTAACCGAACAGATAGAACTAATTGTGTTCTAACACTTGAGATAATCAATTCTCCACAGTTACTCTCTTATTTCAAGAAGAATCTATTGGTTTTCCTAAATCTAAAGTCAAGATTCTTCATACTGAAATGGCGGCCATTTTTAATTTGAAAAGCAGCATGTCCTGTAGCAATTTCTCTGAGAATATATCCCATTGAAATATTGCTATTAACCATATCTGTACATTTTTGCTACTATGAAAATGATGTTAACACGAATTGAAATGTATAGTTTCTGCTTTGTTATCACGTGTACGGTTTGTGATTTTAGTTTGCTGATGTCAAACATTTGTAAAGACTAAAATTAATTATGGTTTTACATCTATATATATTCATATATACATACAAGCACACATATGTGTGTGCGTATATATGCATGTGTGTGTGCGTATATATATATATATATATATATATATATATATATGTGTGTGTGTGTGTGTGTGTGTGTGTGTGTGTGTGTGTGTGTGTGTGTGTGTGTGTGTGTGTGTGTGTAAACCAAATATGTGTAGGTATTTATGCTTGTGTCTACATAAAGTCAGCTATAATGTGATTCGCAATCTCTATAGTATTTAAAGTCTGCGCACATTCTGCATCTGTTTATTTCAAAGAGTAATTTAATGTTTCTTTCTGTTGTTTGAAATGTTCCGTTTGGAAAAATGAGAATTAGATTGCTAAAGAGATAAGAACACCTTACTAGAAGAATAATTGTCTTATGGGTTTGAAGAGCTAAAACAAGTTAATAGTAGATATGAGATAATATCCTGAGTTTAATGCATGTCATTCAGCGTTAATGCAATGCAGCCTAACTTGGTGTGAAGAGATAGGATAACGTTCAGTGAAGTTGAGAAGAGGCCGAAACTGACCTGGAAATACAATACGCTTTTAATAAAAGGTGCCTTTGATTATGTATTACTTGATATAGGAAATGACCGGAGGATTACGGCTAGAAGGTTTCTAACCGCTAGTTTTCTAGATCAGAGCTAACCTGGGTTAAACAATAACAACAAGAACGTCAACAAATACATTGAGAGTGGGGTTTGGCGTGGTTTCCAGAAATGAATACTTGCTACAGATAGCAGACGCTCTTCTCTTCACATCATACCTTGCTATCGTTATAAGAGGACCAGGACATACATCACAACTTGATCCCTTGATATATATTCACATATATTTTACATTCATATACGTTATCTGTATGTATGTATATATGTATAATCGTTTTGAGAAAGAATATGATTAATCATAAATTCTCTCATAAACTTAAGCTTTGCACTTAGAAATGTACAAGAGTAAATTGAGACAAAAGATAAAAACATAACATGAAGAAACGTAAGACAACGTAATTTAATTCTAAACATCACCCTGATTTCAGAAGAATTCAAACAACAAGTATATACAGAATACATTAAATATATAAAAATACATAGACAAAAATAGTTAAAATAGAGTCCCTGTTTTAACTATCTTTAACTGTCCTGATTTCTTAAAAATTCCTTTCTTTCGCTTTTATTTGCCTTTCATCACTACTTCAGATCTTCAATATATTTAGATATACATGTGTTTTAATATATTTATGTCTACACCTAAAAACAATTTTTAAAAAATCTATTATATTACATATATATTTTTTTGATAAATTTATTTATAGATTTTTTTTTAATGTCTATGTACTTATATATTTTTAATGTATCATATATATACTTGTTCTTTAAATTCCTCTGAAATCGGAGTCATGTTTATGGATTAAATTACCTAGTCTTACATTTCTTAATATTATACATACACACACACATTCTCTCTCTCTCTCTCTATATATATATATATATGACACATATAACTAAATATATGTATGTGGTGTGTGTAATCACTGTGTATCAGGACCTAAGCTACAGAAGCAACTGTTTTCTACTCGGAGTTTGAAATAAAAAACACTTAGAATAATATCTTGTTTGTTTTTCATTTATTTCTTTTACTGTTTTATACATTAATAGTACTAGAAAACTGATTTTCTTAACATTTAGGACTATGAAATACGTGTCGGACATAAAGTGACATTTACTCTGTAGTAATAATGCCGGTAATGAAGTAACAATTTACCGATAATGTGTTAAGTAAACGGTATGTCAGATAGCAAATGCAAGACAAAACATAACTTGTGTAGCAAAATATTTGAATTTACATTAATTAGAATATCTGAAATCATCAAATATATTTAGTTTGAAACCAATAACTTGGAGTAATTGATCTGCATTAAAGATATAAAGAATATGTAAATTGGTAATTTTATAAATATGAAAATAAATGAAATGTACTTCTAACGAAAAGTAGTTTTAATTCAGTTTGAGATGAGTGAATGATGTTAGAGACAAGCCATGTCTTGTGAACGTTTGTGACAAAAGATTTCGACGTTCACATAAAATTAGATTATTTATAAACAGAACATTAGGCAATTGTTTAATGATTGAATTATAATGTTGTAGTGTTAGTAGGGAAGGGTGTGGTGATGGAATTAGTGATAATGTTGATATCGTTGTGATGGTGGTGATACATGTGATGGCAATGGATGTCGTAGTGTTGATGTGAAGAAAGTCGAATCAGTGTTTGTGAATGGACGTTGCTGCTTTAAATGATAGTGTACACTGACTTGGTATTGTAAGGCCTCAAATTGTTATCAACTCACAGTGTCATCATCTGAGAGTGTTATTATAATTTTATAATTATATGTTATGTGTGTGCCTGTCTGTCTATCTGTGTGACTGTGTGTTTGTATGCATGCATGTTACATATACAACTATTCTGGGATTGAACAAATATGAAACAATAAGTGCGTGGATTCGATTCTATTCTATTCACTAATATTTTAGCTGATGTCATTGTTGAAAATCAAATATTTATCAACAGAAAATGGGATAAGTTGAGGGGAAGAAGTTTTAAATTAAGGTGTCACCCGTATGTTGAAATATGTGTTGTCTAGGGTATCAGATATGATATTGTTAATCATTCTAAAGTATGGAATTCATGACAAATACCCTGAAGTAATTAAGATGTGATAAAGAGATAATTGGAAGGAATCTCATCAATGCAGAATCGTTTCATGAAGATCATATTTCTCACATTCCTGAACTTATATCGTTGTTTCTTAGCATTGAGTAAGTCCCCGACTAACAACTCGTAGTTGTGACTATCATCAATTTTTGTATATTAAAGTCTATATCTCTATATCTTAGAACCTACCACGCTACGTTGATAGCTGCGCTGTGTGATTCGAGGAGATATTTTATTGCTATTTGTAACAAGTTTTACATTTCTTTCTCTGTAGATGGGTTGCATGTGGCAAGTGTTACTGTTTAAAATTCTTTGTGGGTTGCATTTATGAATTGGTTCTAGTTTTTAATGGAAAACAATGTCTTAGAACTTCCAGAGTTTGAAGATTTCCGGTCTATGCATCAATTCCAAAGAATATTGATTTCCTAATGTTTGCTTGGTATTCGAAATGCGAATTCTTTCTTAGATATTTGTTCAATGGCAAATATTTTTTCTAGATTGCTTTAGGCTTTTTACTTGCTATTGGATATATATATATATATATATATATATATA
>NC_068997.1:56980165-56984501 GCF_001194135.2 Octopus bimaculoides | reverse complement strand
TATAATATATATATATATATATATAATATTTATATATAATATATATATATATATATATAATATATATATATATATATATATATAATCTCAAGATCATATTTTCACTATGAACCACGATCCAGTTTGTTGTTAAAGCATCTACAAACTTCGTTTCATGTTAATAGCTTTGGAGCTGTTATAGTTTTCGAATATTTATCTTGAAACTTGTATCTCCACTACTTTTAATGGCTTGTTTTTATTTTCATTTCCTTTCTCATTGTTCACATCAGCAATATTTTCTTTCATTCACCTCTCAGTATTAGATGATTCCACTAATCATATTTTTAAGTGCTACATAGCAATTTATCTTCACATGTTTCACGTTACATCGATTTTGTCTGCAAAGCATATAATTTCCCATTTAAAAACAAATTTCTCCCGTGCCCAGCATATTTTTAATCCTCTTCATTAAGTATATTTACTAGAAAACTCCTGTGCAGTAACTTCGTAAAATTGATTTTTGTAATGCACCTACGATTTTGAATAAATGTAAATGAAGAAATTTCCTAAGAATACATTACATAACAATCCCCATGGCGTTCAAAATAATTCTAAACGCCCTACTTTTCCCCAATCAGTTTGACTCTTTTCCAATTCTTCAAATATTTTGAAATATTTTAGTTCATCTTCAGATGGCAACCTTTGGAGGGTGCGTGAAATCTTTCTTCTTTTGTACTTGTGCGTGTTCGGCCGCTTAAAGCTGTCCGTTGGACGCAGTTTGCCAACTGGGTGTGCAGGTGACGAGCTTTCTTTAGGCCATCTTTTCTAGGCACCGCTCCATGTGGAGCAAACAGTGTTATCGCTAGATAAGGTTGCTTGGTCGTTAGGGATGCTGCCGAGTGATGTTGATGTCTTCAGGACAGCACCAGGCGACCGATATTCTGAACCGCCTACTTACAGGTTGGGGGCTGCTGCTTCCAGTGACATCTTCCAACTGCTGTTTTCACGCCCTTTCTATCGTTACAAAGCTTGGGGAGTTGTAATCATGGTCGTGGACAGTCCCTTCGGCCTGCGCGATGGAGTTTTAAGCTGAAGTGCAGTCTGCCTAAAACTGGCCGCCGCACACTTTACACCCGGGTTTTATCTGCAGTGAGGGAGCAAGCTGGGACGACGACACAGGAGTCCTTAGGTCGTAGGTCTTATATCAGAGGTACGATATGGTATATATAATTATATATAATTAATGCTCAACATTTCATATCATCAGAATTTACTCTAGAATCAGATACAGACGCACACACACATACATACATATACACCTACATACATTCAGATATAAATATAAACAAGCACACGCACACACACACAGTCCGTAAGTTGATATTTGATCATATTAACATATTTAAATTTATTAATATTGAATATAGGTTTTCATATAATAATTTTATTCAAAATGGCTTGTGGGAATATGAAGATTGATGTAGGGAAAAAGCATACATTAAAATATCTATGAATATAGGCGACCTTTAAGTAGTGCGCGGAAAAGTGGGAAGAAGGACAACTAACAACTTTACCATTGTTTTTCTGTGATTCAATTGATGAAGACAAGTTGAAATCTCTTGGATGCAATATATAATGAAAGTGATGTGTACATTTCATTAGATGTGACAGAATCAATTCAGATTTAACTGAGTGCATATGAAAATCGATAATATATTATTCAATTTTTAACTCTGTTCCATTATTGCAAGAAATACTCTCACTTTCACGTGGCTCAGAAATTCAATGTATAAATAAAAATAGTATACACTATTTCAAGGTTTGGCTCACTTTCCGACAATTTCGATCGCCACCTGTTATTGAGACTGTGAAAGTGGTTAAGGGAGGTAATTTCAATTGACCAAGACGGAGCGTAATTTAAAGTTTCTAAAGTTTCTCGTCTATTAGTCGAAACTTAGTCGGTTTCATATCTAGAGTGCATTAACAAGAGAATCTTTGTGACATTCGAATAGTCAATGTGAATTATTTTACTAAGTCTTGCACTGTTTCCATTTCCGTTGAATATAAATTCCAAAGACTGATTGATATTCTGAAGATAAAATTCCTTCCGAGACTGAATTTAATGCTTGTGCAGCTGTATGTGTTTCTACTTAGGTAAGATTACTAAAGCACAATGAAATTTCCTTCATTAATCAATATGTAGATACACAAAGTATACACTACTGGAAGCATTCTTAGCGAAAGCAAATTCTGTGCTACCCTATTTTCCAAATTATAATATAACCAAACAATGTTTGCCATTATGCCGCTGTACATTCCGAACTGAAGGCTTTGCTAGAAATCGTAAAAAGAAGGATATTCATAATATTGTTTATGCGTTGGTCTCTAGACAAGTAGAAGTAACAGAAATGGACTAAAGAAAAATCAAAGATTATGTTTGCCTGCTAAAAATCATTTTTATAGTCACAAATAATTACAAAGGTACCATAATGACCAAACGAAAAAACAAAAATAAGGCAGTAGATTTGATCACATCAATCCTTGCATATAATTCTTAACAAATGTGAGTATTTAATATTTTTCGCAGCCCATTTACAGAAACTACAATGCGTCAAAATATTGTTCTCATTTAATGCTGAAAGCTTTCCAACGCTGTCAACCCCTCAAACATTTTCATCCCGTAGAAACCTGATTACTGAACGTTAACCTTCTTCAGAAATTCAGAGGCAAACCAAACATTGATCAACCATGGCTAACGAAATACCAACAGTTGAGGTTTCTTGTTCAAGCTTACACCAAACTGACGAGAATGGGATTTGGTCTAGTGAAGATTCGTTCAACTGATATTCCCGCCAATAGGAAAAATTTTTTTGCGGTTAATATTGTGAACTCGAATTCGCAGTAAAAGAATCCCCTCCCCCACCAAGTTATCATGAAAGACGACCCAATTCAGAATCACGGGAATACAAAAGAAGTTAGTTAACCATACGCTGTACGTGAGGTTATGTGTGGAATAATCTGTTCTGTATGTTGGAAATTTATCAATCATAATTTAACATAAAGATTTGTGAGGTGTGACATGCAAGATCATGTCCAGGCCCCCTTCTTAGAGTAAGGGTCACTGGGGATTGTCTTCTACGAATCTTCTCACTAGATAGAGTGGAGAGAATAGGGACTGACCGCCGCTTTTCATAGGAAAAAGAGCCATGGTATTGTACTGGATGTGTCCAAGGACGAGATGAGATCGGTCAAAGCACGGAATGGAAATATAGAAATAAAGACAATCTCTCTCTAGAATGATTTTAATAGTATGCATGTTCGGAAATCATCCATTACATGGAGAGAGATGATAGCTGAGGAAGAATGATAAAGAGAGCTGAGAAGTAACAACCACGGCAAAAAATCTATTCGTTTACAATAAATAAATAAATAAATAAATAAACTACCTGATTATCTTTATTGGAGTAGAAAGATGGATGCAGACTGGTGGGAATTGCATGAAATTACTAATTCCTTTCAGCTGTCACACAGAAGGTGACATCAATTTACTATCTCTCGCAGAAGAAATCTTTCACGTTTTACAAAATCAATTTATATAGTGATATGACATCATTAAAATGCCTTCCAGGGTAACAGAGAGAGATAGAGATAGAGACAGAGGACGCAAATGCATTTAAAATTGCATATCTTCACAGAAAAAAAAAATCACTTAACGAGAAACTAATAATGTTAAGAGAAATTTTAGATGTATTTGTATAGGACGATATGGAAAGTTAGGTATGGAGTCTCTCCAGATACGACAGTTGTACAGTTGATTTGACGCCTATCACAATGAGTTGAAAGCTAATTAGTCAATATTGCAGATAAACAGTTCCAAGGTGACATTTCTTTATTTCTTAATTACTAATGTTATTTCTTTAATCATTCTTGAAATGTATATGTGCAAAATACTATCAAATGCCGTTGTCAGTGTGAGAAGGGCTCCAATAGTGAAAAGGCACAAATAGGGAGACATAAATCTTCTCCTAAACAGTCAGAGACACACATATATAGAAAGGCATGTGCGTATATAAGTATGAAAGTATATATAGATATGTTGTGTATACATATGTAGTTATACATACATTCATAAAAATGCATATGTATACATGTAAATGTACACGCACACACATATCCATACATCTACATAAAACGTAGATACATGTGAATAAGCGTAAGCATGTGTGTGTGTGTGTGGGGGGGGGTTCTCCGCCTGTTTAAATGAAATGAAAAGTCAACTTATGAGTAGGTGACTAAGTTCCTGACCAAGAGGCCGCGGGTTCAGTTCGAGATGCGGGAAATTCGTAGTTTCATATAT
>NC_068997.1:56977170-56980063 GCF_001194135.2 Octopus bimaculoides | reverse complement strand
TATATATATATATATATATATATGGGAAAGAATGCTTGAATGAAAGAACTTGCAGAAGATGGTTTTCAAAATTCAGAAGTGGTCATTTCAGCCTTGAAGATGAAGATCGAATAGGACGTCCAGCTGAGTTTGATAATAAGCTTCTTGAGGCATCACTTGAAGAAAATCCTGCATTATCAGTTGAATAATTTGCAATAAAGCTTAGTTCAAACCACACAACTGTTCATCCTCAACTTCAACAACTTGGAAAGACTCCTAAACTTGGAAAACGGGTGCCTCATGAATTGTCTGAAAGCAACTGCAAATCCCGAGTTGACATCTGCTCTTCTGTCCATTCTCGTGAACTGATTTCACCTTTTTTGGATAGACTTGTGACTGGTGACTAAAAATGAAAATTCTATCTGGTGGGATTGCAAAGGTATAACTCACTTTGAATTGTTACCACCTAATGCAACAATCAATGCTCAAGTCTACTGTCAGCAATTAGAGCGTTTGAACCAAGCTTTGAAGAAAAAAAGACCCGCTTTAAGTGAATCGAAAAGGAGTGATGTTTCATCAGGACAAACCGTGACCCCACACTGCAAAGATCAGTTCACAGAAGATCGAAGAGCTTTGCTGGGAAAAAATTCCTCACTCCACATATTCTGCCGACCTTGCTTCTTCAGACTACCATTTGTTTCGTAGTTTACAGAAATATTTGTGGAACATAAATTTCGCAAGCCAGGAGGAAGTTGAAACTGACATTTCTGAGTTCTTCACTTTGAAACCAAAAGTGTTTTACATTGATGGGATTAAAAAGCTTGTAAATAGATAATCAGGGAAAGTACATTGATGATTAAATTTCAATTAAATATAACATTTGATCTCTTGTTTTCTTTATTCAAAATTCAGACAGATCTTATGGGATGACCTGATACATAGATATGTGTGTGTGTGTATGTGTGTGTGTGTTAGTCATTGGCGACGGAAGCAGCATTGGTAGCGATCAGCAATCTTTGTATCCTACTAAACATGAATGTAATGTAAAA
This sequence comes from Octopus bimaculoides, assembly GCF_001194135.2. Taxonomy (NCBI): domain Eukaryota; kingdom Metazoa; phylum Mollusca; class Cephalopoda; order Octopoda; family Octopodidae; genus Octopus; species Octopus bimaculoides. Next base: position 56,979,035 of record NC_068997.1, on the reverse strand, counting down.
GATCTTAATAACGTGATATTCGTCATGACAAAGTAGCTAGTAGAGATTTATCGTGCTAAAAAGCTGTTTATGTGTGTATGTGGGAGGGGGTAATTATTTATTAGCGATAGAAGTAGGAGTATCGTTTACTTTTGATCAATATATCGTTCGCTGATGTTATTCTGTTATGTTTATATTATGTGAAAGTGTTTACATACAAAAATTTGGTAAATAATATTCAAATCTCCAAGTGACATCGAGTCGCCATCCTAGCTTAACTCAGGCTGTTTAATGTCGTGTGCAAATCTCGTTGAGGAAAATGCTCTCGTATATCATACGATATTATGATTCACATTTATAGATTTCAAGGTAACATACAGAATATTAATTGAAATATTTATCGATATTTTGAAATACTTCAGAGAAGACGTTTATGTAAAACAAAAAAAGAAAATCCATAAACAGGAGTTAAGGTATTTAGTTATTGCATCTGTAAATCCGGTAACAGATGGATATTTAGTGGGCAAAATACAGTAGACTTTAGTTTTTGAAAGCGAAGATAATATGAGAAACTGGGAGAGAATTTCAAAATCTACTGAAGTTTGAATCACTTCACGATGATCAGCTTTTGAGTCTGTGCCCCAAATTGAAAACCAGCATCTCATCCTTAATTCCTTCATTGCTCATAAAGTTCATTTAGGACACCGACTTGGCTGACTGTCACGTAGAATATCTACTGATGATCTCCCAATACTGGAATAGCCTCCAATACCCTCAGAAGCAGTATGCATATACTTTGGACTAAAACGGTTAGGAATTAAACGTAGAATATTTTCAGTTTTAAAAGCTGAAGGTGTCAACACATTATTTGCTTGGAATATAAAGAAATATGATCCCTGGACGAGAGAAATTGGATACTAAGCGAATGAGCATTTAATCATAGGATATTGTAATGCACATTAAGAGAATTTGGCAACTAGATCTTAGTTCCACTTTCTTAATGCAAGCTTCAGGTAATATAAATAATTCCTAAAGAGGTTACCATCCAACTACAGAAAATGTTTCCTTGGAAATTTTGTCTACACTCAAGCATTCAACTGAATAACAGATTAAGATATTTTGCTCATTTACATAAAAATAAATAATTTAGATTTGATTTGAACTCACGATATGCGACTGATTTGCCTAGGCTTTATACACGAGTCTATCACGTCTTTAACTAGTGATACCTGCTGAGTATATGAAACGTGTGCTGCTAGATAATGTGTGAAGCTAATTAGTGGCTTACTGGTATAAGAAATATGTGTTATGAAAGTGGGAAGAACCCAATTAGAGAAGAATTAAATCCACAATGAGACTGGCAAAGGAAAGAAATAACTGCAGCAGTGAAATAGGATGAACTCCCGTAACTATGTAAGGCTGGAGAAGTCTCTGTGTATCTATGACGTGTTTGATGAAAGAAGGAATAGGAATGGCGAAAATACTGACGGTATTTAAATTAGTATCGCATTATTTGAAAATCAGCTTTCTCATTACAAGAATGCTGAGGAAAAGGAGAAATATTAGAACAGCAGATCTACATGAAAATAAGAAAATAATTATTTTTATTCTTACATTGTTATCATGTAACTGTCGTGTAAGAGCCTAATCAAAGTAGGTTAGCAGTATACTTCATGATGTTCACGGGAGAGACTAAACCATTGATTTATCATCTACAGTTCGCTGCATGAATACATGATTGCTATTATGGAGGAAAACCTCTGAAATCACGTGGACAGTAACATATTACTCTCAACATTCAACAAAACGTTAATATTTTCCACCAAATCTCTTCACTTTATTTGCATTGAAACAGAGGCACATATATATATATATATATATATATA
>NC_068997.1:56975445-56976983 GCF_001194135.2 Octopus bimaculoides | reverse complement strand
ATATATATGTATATATATATATATGTATATATATATATATATATATACTTTCCCGTGTTGCTTTCGCTCAAGTAGCGCTCAGAACTATATATACATACGCACACAGACAGACACACACATTTATGCATATATAGATACATACACACATATGCATGTATGTATAAATATGCAAACACACATATAAATAAGTATATGTATACACATATATAAAGCGTGCGGTGAACAAATTGTCACCTAAATTACGCAAAAGTGGATTGACGCTGGCATCTCATTTTAACAGTTATATTTACTAAAAATTACATAACGATATCTTGAAATACGAAAGAGAAAATTTATTTTTAAATAATTACCATTGACTTAGATCGCAGCCACCAGACAAATTCGGGATCTTCTGCAACTCTTCTGGCTGGTCTCTTTGTTTAAGTTGGTGAATGCTGCCATAATCTTTGCCTTTAGTTCATCTTTGGTATTACAAGGAGTTCCTTTTGTTATTGTCTCGCTCTACTGCGCTCAAAATATAATAATCAAGGATGTTGCAGTCTGGGAAGTTAGGTGGCCAGATGGTAGCGGTGATGTGGTAACAGAAATTGTCTGACAGCCATGAGTGTATTCTCCTGCTTGCGTGGTATGGGGTAGAGTCCTGTTGCCAGACATGGTTTCCTCCAGCAGCCACTCTCCTCACCTAGGGCAGCACTACATCCTCCAGGCACTTGATGTAGGCCTACGTGTTGAGACGGAGACTATGTCGGAAGATGAATGGAGGAATAACGTCGCCATCACTAGTGATCACTCCAAACACCTGGATGTTTGGTTTTTATCCCTTTCGGTTTATCTCCTTAGATTGCACTGTCCTCAGATTGGCTCCAAACACTATGAAATATTCGTATTGGAGCTTCCGGCGCGAATGCCAAGCAATACAGCATGTTTCCAAGTTTCTAACAGAGTGAATTGAGTTATGGTGCTTTTTTTTGCTCACAAAAGGTGCCCAGCTGATCCTCTGTAGCCCGCAAGAAGTGCCCCTGGATTCTGAGAAGTTTCCAGTCTGGAGATGCCTGCACCCTAACCCTTCTCTACTTTTGCCTGACCCCACCTTGAGTACTATTGCCCACTGTGGTCCTCCCATACGAAGCACCTCATTATGAAAGTAAATGGCATGAAAGGCATTCACTATTGGGGTTGACTAAAAAATTCAATCTCTATTCTGTCCAACGCCGCCGGGAGCGCTACATCACTTGTATGAAGTGGAAAATATTCCATCAATATTATACAAATGATGTTGGCATCAATTTTAAAATCCACCCAAGACTTGGCCCCCGTGCTTTCCGCCGACTACAAAAATCTAACTCGGTACACATAGCAACATTACGTCACAATTACTTTAACTCAACCGATCCAGCTCTCTTTAATACCAAAATACGCCAGAACGGAAACGGATCCCATAAAATTAAAATGTTTACTGGACAAATTTCTTTACAAATTCCGGACCAACCTTCTACTCCCGGATATGTCTCCAATAATAAAAACTCTTGGCTAGAGTT
>NC_068997.1:56948890-56975078 GCF_001194135.2 Octopus bimaculoides | reverse complement strand
AACATTACTGTTAACATTCAACAAAAACGTTAATATTTTCTATCAAATCTTATCTCCACTTTATTTGCACATTTGTACTTTCTCGGGTTACTTTTCGCATATATATATATATATATATATATATATATATACTTGCCGTGTTAGTTTCGCTCGAGCAGCGCCCAGAACTACGTACACATATACACTTTGTATATACAGATATGAACATGCTCAAACATTCTACTAGACTCTGCTCCCCTACTGACATTACAACTTTCTGCTATAAATTAGTCTTCAAATCGGTGCACACACACGCACACACCAATACACACATAGAAGCGAACACACATGCACAAACACAGTGCAAACGTAGAGAGAGACTCACGCAAGCACAGTTATTTATATTTATACAGATACGCCGATCTCAGCTCAGAGTGTGTGTAAGTGACGCTCAAACAGACACACTCATACTCACAAAGACGCACATGTATATCGATCCAAAGAGACAGACAGACAGACAGAGACACACACACACATATCCCCACACGAGAAATATGAGTGCAACGACGAAGAATGGTCAAACAAATACACGCCAACTACGTGCACACACGCACGCAGTCAGGCGATTGAGAGGAAGCAGCAGACTCTGCAGATACGAACACACAGACACAGAAACGCAAATATACAGAAACACTAAGTCGAACAGATACGCACACACACATATACAAGTGAACGTTGCCACACGCAGAATGGTTCTGTAGTTATTTAAAAAAAGACAAAAAAACACAGACAGACAGATAGAAAGACAAACAGACATACTCATGGACATATAAGAATGCAGAGAATCAGAGAGGCACAGACACATAACAATGCACTCAGCGTATACCTGCACACACACACACACACACACACACACACACACACACACACACACACGTTCTATGGCTTGTAAATATTACGATGCCGGTTCCGCTTGTGAAATTTTCTTAATATAGTTCTCAATTATATTAAGTTATGTGAAGTAATATAGTTCTTAACTAAACTAAGTGGCTGAGTACTGTTGCGTAGATATATGCTTCCGCGTGAATATGGGCGCACGTGTGCGCAAGGCGGCTGAGCCAAGACATATTTCTGCATATAAATGTACACTGATTCAATCATACACACAATGTGTGTATGTGTGTGTATGCGTATGTTTGTTTCTCATCCTTTACCTGTTTCAATCATTTGGCTGCGGCCATGTTGGGGCATCGCCTTAATGGCTTTTAGTCGAACAAATCGACCCCGGGACAGATTTCTAAGTCGAACCGCTAGGTTACATAAACACACCTACACCAATATTCTAGCTTTGGTGGGAGACAAACAAAGACAGAAAGATGCACACATACGCAGACACACACACACAGATAAATAATACATCCATAATAAACACACACACACACACATATAGCTATATATATATATATATACAGACATGACAGCTTCTTACATTTTCAGTCAACCAAATCCACTCACAAGACTTTGGCTGGCCCGTGGCTATAATAGAAGACATTTGTCCAAGGTGCCACGCAGTGGGACTGAACCCAGAACCATATGGTGTGAAAAAGGCAAACGCACATATATCGTGCGCGCTGATATACATACACTCACACACATTTGTATGTATGTATACACGTATATGTATTTCTTTGTATATGACAGTGTAATAATGTTTGAATGTGTTTGCGAAACATACTGACATAGAGAATGACACTCACATACAACCACAAACTCCGAGACACACACACACACACACACACACACACACACACACACACACGTGCGCGCAACCTTACTTATATTCCTATTTTAAAATACGTAAGTCTTTAGTCCGTTTCAACCGTTATCAGAATCATTTGAAGTGAACTTCTAAATTCGTTCATCAGCTTTAATCTGCGATATTCGTTGCCGCTGCTGCTACTGCTGCTACTGCTGCATCACAGGCTCTCTGTATTCGCCACTTTCTTACAAGTGCATTTCCGTTCGCCTCCATGTAACTTTCACCTTGATCCTCACTGAACACCCATTCCATCATGTGAACGTGGCAAAAGTTTCTATCCAACATTACCTGATATTATTGGAAGATGCCAGAAGCTGGTAGCAGTGAGCAGTAATGTAAGTTGAATAGATTAAATACTTGATTAATTAATCAAAGAGGATCCTTGCTCTCTATTTGCGAGTTTGTCAAGCAAATTACAGAGAGTGCACAAAATTGAAGGTAGATTTACATAGTTAATTATCAAAGAGGATCATAATTAATAATGTCATTCTGAAGAAGCTCGTTATTCTCATTAATCTCGGTTTTATCGTTATTCTTGTTAAATTCAATAACTTTCATGAAGATGGCTGTGACAGAGATGATGAGGACGGTAATAATAATAAAAATTAAAACAAAATAATAATAATAATGTTATACGTGATAGCGTTGGTAATGGTTCTGATGATCCCATTTAAAAAGAATAAATTAACAAAGATTAAGATAATTGAAAGGGATCTACTCTACATGAGTAAATATGAAAGCGATTGCTTATGATAATATTAATGGCTGCCATCGGGTCTTATGGATCGGTAGGTTGCAATTATGGCTTCCTCTAAATCACTGAAACTAAAATACACTGTTACTCAATAGCTGAGGTATCAGAGGTTTAGTGTTTTAGATAGTAACTAGTAAAAACGCGGCAAGTTGTTGCAGTTACAAACGCTCTGATTTCAAATCCTCCTCTGGGAAATTTGAATTCTTTTCGATAAATAATGTCCAGTGAAATTAAACGTTTAGAGCCTGAGACGAGATACATTGCAATGTTTGTGTCCAGGCTACAACTCTGCAGCATCGGTGGGTTTTTGCTGGAGTGAGAAGTATTTGCTCATGCTACACGCATTGGTAAATACTAGTTTTGCTTCAGTTACCATTGCACATTCAAGCAGAACATTCCAACGTCAAGAGTAATACGCGATTTACCATAAAGAAAACTCATAACGTTTTGCTCCAGTTTGCTTTCCAGAGGCCACGTTTCTGCACTAGAGAGAAAAAGTATCAAACTTGAAAAACGATTCTTCCAGTATCCATAAACTACAGAACGCAACTTCTAACTTTCAATCATAAATGGGAATAGAGAAGAAAAAAATTGTGAATAAAATATAACGTGCGTTTTTAGGAGCGAAAACACGATTTCTTGTCAAGATACCGACTGAAGTGAAAAGTTAACATTGTGAAGGCAACGAACAGGCTGAATTGTTACTATCCTGGACAAAATGCTTAGCAGCATTTCGTTCGTCTTTACGTTCTGAGTTCAAATTCTGCTGAACACTGGTGTCAATGATTTGACTTACACCTTTCCCAGCAATGCTAGTCGTGTACCAAAATTTGAAACCAACACTATGAAGCTTAGCTCAGGTCGGATAAATTAGAATTGTTTTATACACCTTCATATGACTGAGAAAATAAAATTCTTGACAATAAACAACAAGAGGATTTTAAAGACGATTTTATCCACGTATAACATACCGTGACATCTATGTTGGTAGGGTCCTAATTTAGGAAGAGAATATTTACTTCGCTATTATCAATAAATACATTCACAAATAACAGGTGTAGAATGCAAATACTGATTTTGGCTTTCTCACTCAGAATGAAGACCGGCACCGCAAACTCTTTATAGTTCCTCCAAAGCGGATACGACGAAGAAGTGGCAAAACCTTTAGATTAGAAGGCTGATATTATTGAGGGCAACGAGTAGATTCAACTAAAATCAGGCATCGAAGAACATAAGCCATTTGATATATTTCCCTATTTTCAGCTGACCTATTTATATTCACAAGGATTTGGGCAACTTGAGAATGAGAGTGATGCCATATGATTAAGCTACAAAGCACAGTATGATCGGACAAAAAAGCATGTAGATACCAGCAAAAAATTTTACCAAATAGCCATAATTTGAGGGCCACACATTAAGGACCACCGAGAGAGTTAATATGCAAAAAAGCGAAATACACAATTAAATATTTTCTTGTGTGTTCCAAAAATATATTATATCTTTTGACTCTACTCCAAGTCTATGAAACGACTAACTGTGATTGAAGAATACTTAGACAATCTGCTCCAAGAATATAATGAAGTCGAGCTGTGTCTCAAGAATATCATTTCTGACTCTGCTCCAACAACTAGAAGTATCTCACTGTGCTCAAAGAATACGGTCTGATTGTTTACTAAGAATAAACAGACCAACTGTGTTTCAGGAATCTGATATTGGAAACCATACCAAGAATGTACGTTTATAGTATAATAATCAGTGGACTGGGTCTGGTTGTATTGGTTGAAGCAATTATATTTTTCGAGATTTCGTTGTGTTTGGGGAAATGCAACCATCTTCCTCGGCAGCACAAAATATTTTTCTCTAAAATGTGATAACTGTAAAATCGACTGAGTAAACTATAATTTAGTACTTCCAGACATACAATGTACGTGCACAGACACACACGAACATATATAATTACATATGCATACATATGTGTGTGTGTGTGTGTGTGTGTGTGTGCGGTAAATGTTAATATTTTTAGACAGACAAATTTTACAACGGCTTTGCGATAATGTGTCTTCCTTGTCACTATTTTCATTATTGATGTATGTATAATACTGAAAGCGTGATAGAATATTTATTACCCACCGAAAAGAAAAACGAGCTGGTTAAATAGTTTTTGTATTAAATACTAAAAGAAAAGGAAAAGAAAATACTGTAGGAAATAAACCCTTTGAAGAATTTAATAATGGGAGTAGAACGTTGGATTTAGACTAATGGAATTTATTATAATTGAGCATTTTAGATTAAAAATTAAAATGCCTAAAATGCATATTTAGGTCTAGTAAACTGTTGAAATGACACTATATAGGTGGATATAACCACGAAGGGCTTATGTAAGCAAAATTATAAAAGAAAAAATGTACAAACACTTTATCAAATCTACTTAGAAACATCGTATCTGTCGGTATAATTGGCAAACATACTTTTAAGCGTGTCTCAATGTGGTCACTACTTACCATTTTTAAGTATTGCATTCAAATTTTGCACGTGACCAGCAATTAAGAGGGAGGGATAAATCGATTACATCGACCCCCAGTGCTCAACTGTTACTTATTTTATCGACCCCTAAATGATAGAAGACAGATTCTACCTCGGGGTAATTTGAACTCAGAACGTAAAGACGGACGAAATGACGTTAAACATTTTGCCCGGCGTGCTAAAGATTCTTCCAGCCTGCTGCTTTAACTTCTTTAGATATTAAACACATATTGCGTACATTATTTTTACAAATGTGTCTGAAAATAAGATGTGAATGTCAGGAATGGAACGTCTGTTTCACAATATTTTTTATGAAATTGATCTGGGACAAAACAGCAACGGCAATCACTAACTTCTCAGAAATGACCAGTGTCTATGATTATTATGCTTTTCTTGGACTGCTGCTCTAAAATCAGGAATATAAATTCCAAGTAGAAGAGTAGAATCTCAAGAATAGGTTCTCCAAGACTTATGAGACAGTTTTTTCTAAGGTTAAATGGAAAATAGTCATAGAGATATGGAGATGTCTAAACCCTCCATCGAATAATTCCCCGAGGAAGTAGAATATCTCAATGATCCTGGTAATGATAGAAACATGTTCTGCTTTCCTGTCATCATTCTCAGGAGAACAATTAATTGCATCGGCATTTCTTATGTAAAGACAGAGAAATACTTATATGTGTATGTATATATGTTATGCATATATGCATGTGTGTATGTATTTGTTTATGCATGTATGTATGTATGAGATACTGGAGCTACATTATTTACTTGTGAAAAATATATTCAATTATTGGCTGCAAATAAAGAAATACTTCCACAGACACGTACACAGTGTCACGAGAGTTCCATCCACCCATACTGCTGCTTCTTCTTTGAATTTGTAAAGGAAAGTAGATTCAATTACTAAGGTATGTATAAAAACATGTCCTTTCACTTTCATTAGATAGATTTTTTATTAATACAGGGTCAGGTATTTCTTCTAACTGTATAACAAATTTGCAGTAAAGGTGTCCACATCAAGCACCGTTCCACACATTGTTGTAGTAACCAATATTATTTATGGAGTTACTTAAAAGGAATAAAAAAAAAAAAGTTTTTAGAATCATGTAAAAAGTTGTTGAATGAAGCAAATATATCTGCATGATGGCGTTGCTCAATACTAAAACACAAAGAGAGAATTTCTAAATGAATGAGAGTAGGTAAGAAAATCCGTCAAGTGTATTAACTGATTTCGTTGCTTTCCTACGACTATAGAAGAATACAGAATGAATGACGGAAGCATCCATGGACAGTTTCCGCTGAACAGTTTCCGGTAAACTGATTACGGGTTTTTGAAATTCTCAATGACACAAACCGCATGTCTTGAATAAGAATGCTCACAGAATATGCTTAGCTTCGAAACACAAATACCCGAATATGACGATAATTTACCCACATTATTATCTGTTGGGTTTTACATAAAATACTTTGACATCAGAAGTGAAAACACAGGTGCCACGATTCTTTCTCGACTGTCTGTAGATATTTCGACAGAGTAATAGAAAATTGCCCTTGTCTTGTTGCATCATTAAAGAACTTTTATGGCAGCTTTCATGTGGTTGCTTTCTGTGATATTATTAGAAAAGCAGCAAGACAGTGAGACTGGTCAATGAAAACGAAGACAACTCAAAATAACATGGTCAACCAATTAAACTGAAGAATTTCTTGAATTTCATCACTGGAGCAAATCATCAGCAATTTGAGATTTTCTAGCGATTGCAGATCCGAATTTACTCGGCTGCTGCATTATTAGGCATATTTACTGACGTGTAACTATCTCAGAATAATTTCTTTCTGAATTCTCTATTTTAGCAAGGAAAAAAAAAACGGGAAAAATTATCTGCACAAATTATCGTTACTGGAAAAGGCAACCAAAAGCAGCAGCTGAGTGGTTCCTGAATTATTCTTTACTGCTATCATCATTAGCCATAAGAAATGATTGATAAAATTACTCAAATACCATATCAATTTTTGCGAAATTGATGTGGTAACATTTTTTAACCTAATATAGGAAATGGCTGCAGAGTAAATCTAACCGCAAAATTAAGAAAAAAGGAATGTAAATATAGACATGATATAATTCAGCGCTTTTTTGCTCCACACGTAATCGAATAATAATAATAATAATAATAATAATAATGATAATAAAAACAAGAATAATTATAATAAGAATATTATTAGGACTACTAGCACTCATAATAATGATGACGATGAGGATAATAGCAATAATAATGATAACAGTAATAATAATGATAGTTGAGAAATACGCGTTATTCATTGTTTTGGAATATTCAGTTTCAGGAAATATCTTCCTTTTTAATTCAGAAGGAATTAAATAAATAAAAATCAACAAAGAAATAAAACGCAGGAATGTTTCTGATATTAAGCATGTGAGAAAAAAAATAATTAAATGAATAAAGAATATAAGATAGAAGCTGCGCAACGAAAATCTGAGTAGAATGTATCAGTGAGAGAACGTGAATATTTTCAGCTAAGAATTTGAGAAAATCAATCAACACTTATTTCTTTAGATCATACTCTAGATAGGTGCCGTGTGGCGGCACAGCTTGACAGTATATGCACTGGTAGACGAACATGCTGAACAAGGTTTTTGCCAGTCTGCAATACTGGCCTTACGTTGTCCCTTGTTTCACACTATTATCTATTATAAGCAGAGAAAGCTATTAGTAAAGACTAGAATCTGTGTCAGCTAATGAGGCTATTCTATGGCTAGATGATAGTCTGAGGGTATGATCTGTTTCAGTACCGTAGTAAAGGAAAATCGACTTAAACAAAAATATGTGTACCTTATTCAGTATCATAAAACCAATAGCTACAAGGTATATTATAGAACTTTTCAATGTCTTTACTAATTTCAATTTATACTTGTTCGTTTTTTTTGTGTACCTATTCCTGTTTTGTAGCTGTATGCATGTACAAAGACCATTCATCATTTGTCCACGTATGGTAGATTCATCTCTCTACATATAAACAATATCAATTCGTCAAGCTAACTTGTATGTTGTCAATCCGTCTAACCATCAGTATATATATATATATATATATATATATAGTTCATCCATTTTCCTATCTACATGATTACTCATATACTTTAAACAACTATCTGTTCATCTCTGTCAATTGTCCTGATACCGTCATCTCTTTCTCTCTCTCTCATATTGTCTGTCTGCTTTTCTCTCTCTCTCTTTCTCTCTCTCGTTCTATATTGTTCATGCTGTTTCTTTTCAATATTATGTTTCCTTTCAATCTTCATCAATTTCTAACTATTCCTCGGTGTATCTGCTGCGTACACCAATGGATGCTCTTTCTCTCTCTCTCACGCACACACAGGCACACACTCACTCACACACACACTTCTGCCCCCATTACATGTATAGCTCAAAGCTCCTATTACCTAATCAATCACTCAGGCGAGCAGCCAGCCAAAAGCATATTTTTCTTTCGTTTTTACTGGTTATTCTCAATTGTTATTGTTATTTCCTATTGGCTTTCTCTAAATATTAATGCTTTTGTTTTGGCTTATCTTACGGTCAGTAGACTTTCATATATAACCAATTCTCTGACCCCATAGATCAACATTCGTCTTATTGCACTGAGTTGTCCCTGAGGCAAATCAATCAGCATCCCCCTTAACCTTCGCATTTCATATGAAACTATTTATTTACGCTCTTTAAAAAGAAAACAAAATAACTTTATCCTCTATTTTATGAACTATCTTCCCTATGTACTCATAACACTGAAATATGTTCGGAAATATTTTTAGGATTTTTATATTTGCTTTTTGAGAAATTCTTTTCGTTTTCCTTTTTGGATGAAGAGAAAACATAACAAAAGCATTGTATGCTAATGTCAAAGAAAATCCTACATATTTTGATGTTGCCTCTGGCATTCTAGCATTTGTCTACAGATATAAAAAAAACTCTATATATGTAGGGAAAATTTGTATAATTCATTAAGAAAATATGTTATGCAAAAAACCACAATAAAATGATATAAAAAACTGCAGGGTACATTATTTGCAGGAAAACTTAAATTTATTTATTATTAACATGGATCAGTAACACAGTGAGAGAACTAGGAATTGAAATAGCTACAATATCATTTTATAGGGAATGCTGTCATTCTAGAGCTGAGATAAATAAACTGGTTGGATATCTCACAGTAGTTGCAGATAAATTTCCTGTTATTGGTGATTTTGAATGGAAGAATTAGCTAGTTGCTATACCTGGGAGTAGGCTCAACAGTATATTTGCAGACATTCATCTCATGCCTCGTACTGGTGAAATCTCGTACTTTCGTGCTCCAAATCTTCAAGAGATCTTAGCTAAAATCGAGTCGGTAAATAAACCATTATCAATTATACAATAATACTGATTTTTTATATCAGTGAGTTGTATCAATATTTGCTATAAGGTGATATCTAAATACAGAGAATTATCGGAGATTTAAGTGTGTTAGCCATGAATATTTACAGTAGTGATATGCAATGCGACCCTTTAACATGATGAGCCGACATTTTATTAACTTTACCGACCGCCTGCACGTGTTGTGGACTAATTAGTGACAATAGATTTAAATGGCTGATTTCAAAGAAATAATTACGAGATTGATTCTCAGTATAGGTACTGGTCATTAGTGGTTTGGAGTGTGTTGAACTTATAAAAGCATTCCTATTCCAAGAATATCTGCGATCGAGAATATCTTGCGATCAAAATTTAATTGGAATCAGCTGGAAAGCTGTGTATCAGCGCAGCTACTTGTTTGTGAATGAAGCAAGCAAAAAGAGTGAAACTAAGGAAAACTGGATCACTTATTAGGTTTTACATAATCACACACACAAACACACACACACACACACACACATATTTTTTCTGTTGCCAAATTATCGAATGTGTAATGCGCAAAATAAATTAGATTTCATACATTCATTGAATATCATAAAATATTTATTCAAGGGAGAAATTCACCAAATTACAAGTTACTTATTAAATTGAGCGTGTGACTACACGTGCGTGTACGTGTATGTATGTATGTGTGTGCGCGCGTGTGTGCGCGTGAGCGCAACGGCTTCATCCACTTGGTACGTATTCCTAAATCATAATCTGTTTTTTACTTAAAGGGTACGAACTAACCGTCAGTGTTCACGTTGCGCATGAGTGGTTAGTGCTACAGAATGTATCCGAGAAGTTTGCTGGGCGAAAATTGCTGTGAAAATAGAATATGATACGACGAAAGAAGTATTGTAAACCTTTTTTTATAGTAATATAAAGAAAAGCTGTTTTTTTTTTATCATTAATTATCTTGTGACTTTTTGTAACATGTAGGAAGGATGAAAAATAGAGTTATTTCGTGTCTCTACGAAATCATTTTAATAGTTTTTGTTGATTCCTAAATTAAAAACACAAAGAAATTCCTAAATGGAGTTAACCAGTCTGCAAAGTTTGTACCATCGTTGCACATTCACAGAAAACCGATTCCACATTCATGCATCCTTTTCCTTTGGAGATTTGAGGTTAGACAGATCCCAACGCGGGATCGAGTACGGCCACAATCTCCATGAATTATCGTCCCCAATTCTCTAGGAAATTTTAACGAGTTTTATTATCATCATCTTTCAAAATTTAATTTAATAAACCATAAAATAAATAATTACAATGTCATAGCTTGAGTATCACACCTATTTATCTCAAACAAAGCAGGGAAAGAGACAAAAAACAGTAGAGCGAGATATGAATCTAGTTGACTGATGTGGATCATTTACAAGACAAACGGATATAAATCACAGAATGATTAGCGAGTTCTTTGAATATATCGATCTTGAATGACAGCTGAATATTCACCACAAGAGTATTTCAATATCTTGGGACAGAGATATTACCATATTTTCCACTCAACAAAAATATTCATTGAAGAGTTACTGATTCCGAAATTTATTCGTTTGCTATGTGTGTGTGTGTGTGTGTGTGTGAGTGAGAGAGAGACAGTATACATACAGACATATATATATACATGTATACTCATATTTAGGAATATGTATGTATCCATACGCAAACATATATATAGAGAGATAGATAAATAGATAGATGCACAGAAATATATTAAATATATAATTTATCTCGTTGTTATTGATATTATAAACTCACACTAAGCGTGTATAATTCCAATATTTATAGTTACCTTATGATTAGAATGGTCAATATCTGGTTCTCATCATATTCCCAGATATAGATTAAAAGTAGTTTCATAAATAAGAATCAAAACTGTATTTATTATTAATATTAATAAAATGCGCGCACGCACACACACGCACATATACACTAACATATATATATATATATATATATATATATATAGACATCCATACATTTATTACGTATGAACGTTATGACTAAACTGTAAGATATTGCTTTCAAATTTTGGCTCAACTGTTATTTATTTTATCAACCCCGACAGGACGAAAGGCAATGTCAACTACGCCAGAATTTGAAATCAGAATAGAATGACAGCCGAAACGCTGGTAAGCGTTTTGAAATCACTAACACGTAGTGTGGATGGGTGGTGGGGATGGCTGTATCAATGATGAGAGAAGGTGGATAGGAAGAAGATAGGGAGTAGATGTCAGAGGAAGAGAGGAGAGGTGGGTAGGTGTGAAGAGAGGAAGTAGGAGTCAGATGAGGAGAGGAGAGTAGGGACAAGTGCAGCAGCGTGGGCGGGTGCAGGGGAATGAACCAGGTTGGGAAGTGGGGTTAGGGAAGAAACTGTGGATCAGGAGGTCATGCCGTTGTGGGCTCGGTTGAAGGAGGGAAGGGGTAGTTTGGGTAAGATGTGTGAGGTGGACGGGTCGGGCTAGAGCCGCAGGAAGGCTAGGATGATGACTGGTTGGAGAGCAAAGTGGAGTGGTGGTAGGTGAAGGTACTTGAACTAAAACTGCTGCAGGATCTCCTCACTTGTCAAATGTGTCTGTGTATTCAGATTTGGTCAAGAATGCCCAACTGCAAGATCATTTCCACTACTGGGTCCGGAGTAATTTACTTTGACGTTTGTTACAAACATTGGAGTGAAAAGCCTAAACCTGTCGAAGTAATCTCTTGTTTGAGGCTAAAAGCCGAATCACTGCGCAAAGCTACTTCATTGCTACATTCGCATATTCTTTAATTTATTGGTTTCCTTTATAAATCTGCAGCTATTCTTGTCCACATGATTCAGTGTTTGATTATGGTGGGCCATATCGATGTCGGGAATTATTTTGATCCTGTATTTACTTTATCGATATCTATGTTACATTTCACACACAACACCGTTTTAAACTGACGTTTTGTGTTGCACATGTAAACTCACACACACACACACACACACACACACACACACGCTCATGAGCAAACGGGTAAACGCCTACGTGTTAGTGTTTTCACAATATTTATCCATAAAAATTAATTACCTCTATTTACGAAATCCTAAGTACTATTATTTTCTAGACATATTGGTGATTCCTGGTTTATTTTAGCAATAGTTTTATTCTACTACCATTTATACACCCTGGAACCCCCATATAAAGAGATAACCCGCAAATTATTTTTCGGGCTCATTTGCCTGTTCACTCTTCTGCCTATCGACTTCAAGCTTCCAATGCAAAATGGTATGACTAATACATTGAGCCTTCTGGCCTCATGTCGAGGCTCCATTTTTTCCTCTTCCTTCTTCCCTTCATTTATTATTTATGTTTATTTTTGTATTTGTATTCAGTCTGATGAAGCTCAAAGGTGGCGAATATTATTTTCAGAATTTTCTATGTAGGCAATGATTGACATCGGCAACCGAAACGGCCGTAAGAAATGTTATGTAATGTTAAATTTTGGATTACAAAATAATTAACCGATGTTCGTTAATTTATTTGTTTGTTGACTTGATGTTTTCTGCTTTATGTATATATATATATATATATATATATATATATTTGTGAATTAAGGCTACCATTGGTAAAAACAAAAAGTAGGATAATAGCTTAGTGTCTTAATTTTTCAAGCCGATCACATGATTGACGTTACTCATGAGTGGCATCTTTTGGATGTTTGTCTCCCTTCGATTTGTCTTTTGGCTAAATTGTTTTGTTAAATTGTTTGCATTATTTTGCATTATTATTTTTTTTTTTTGTTCTGGATATGGTGCTTTCTCGATAAGTGGGAGATTTCGTTGTTTTGTATACTCTGAGTGCATAGGATTCTGCATGCGTGCAAATGCGTATGGGTGCATGTGGATGAGTGGGCGTGTGTTTATGCATGTATCAGTTAGTGTGTGTATGCCTGTGTGCGAGTGGAATCAGCTTCAACAGTTTATTTCGAATAAGATTTATCATCTTCACAATTGCTCTTTATCACACAAAACACTTCATTACCTGCCAACTACTGCGTTGTGAGAACACAGATTTATTTCAGAAACTGTTCATCTTTGCCCAAACGTTGGACATTAGGAACCTTAAGTATATTAATGCCTTATAAAACCACTGATATCTATCACGTGATTAATATACATATTGAAATGAAACTAAATCAAATGAAACAATTCTTCCTGAACAGAATACTACTTGAAATAAATCAATCAATCAAAGAGCAATAATTGTAAAGTATAATTTGTTATCGAAATCAGATATATAGGAATTCTAGAGAATTTCCTATTCCCTTTGGTTTAATATTTAATTTAAGTAAAGGCCATATAATATTTGTTCATTCAGCATGGGCTCCTGCTTATGCTTGTTTAATTATTCATAAAAATGTCATTGCCATTCGGTTTAAGTAGCAGAAATTGATATTCAAGCAGAGCATAATGAAAATGGTTATTAACAGCTGGATGGAAAAAATAAAAATATAATAATCAAAAATTGGTTACGTTTACGAGATTTCAATCAGCAGTTATCATATAAGGTCGTTATTGATATACTTGAGACGTAATCAAGCACAAACAATATTACTATTGATCTGTTTTACTCGACTCCTTCTGAAGCTTAAAGGCTGAATGGTTAAGATGTTGAACGAAATTTAACAGCATTAAACATGCAGGAAGCACACAATTCCAGATACAAAGCTACGTTTAATACGTGTAAACACCATGCATACATACACGCGTATGTATGTGTTTGTATATATGTATGTATGTTTGTATGCATGCATGTATATGTATGCGAACGTTAGAAAATAATACTGGTTACATTTATACAGCAGTTACGTTAAGTATCCTTTCTATTCATAAGCATTAAGCATTACATTGAGAAGCGTGTAACTTAACGGTTAAGGTGTTGCTCTCAAGATCGCAAGTTTGTGGTTTCAATTCTTGCATCGGGCGATGCGTTGTGTTCTTCTTTTTGCCTGGCTCCATTCCACTCAGCTGGCGAAAATGAATAATACTGACACAGACGAGCGTGTTGTCCAGAGGAAGAATGAATAAATCATAAAATGTGGGGAAAGTAGCTTTGAGAGTCTATGACTCGGAAAGACATTTGTCGTTTTGAAACATTTCACCTCCATTGTAAACTGAGTGTTTATATTATGGTTTGGCGAGATGTAGGCTGGAATTCGAAAGAAAATTGCTGGGCTTCCGAGACTAGTGGGGAAAATAAAGAATTAGATGATAAAACACGTGTTGCAGATGTTTATTTAATTCGAGGTCCGACTGAAAATTATGAAGTATTCAAATCGTAACAATAGCATCGATTCCTTATATACTACAGATCACTTCAACTAATGTATCGTTTTGTAAGATAATAAAATATCGAGTATGAATCATTTACTATTTCCAGTAGGTCGAATGATCACGTAGATGCTATCTAGTTGGCTCGACCTGTAATATGTTGCTGCGGTGATTAAATATGTTGAATCATTTCAGACCAAATAACAGATCCGAATGATTACTAAAGACACACAACTGTCAGATGTTAAACGAGATTGATTAGGTCTGCGTCTTTGGGGAGAGATGCTGTCTATGGCTGCCACAGCGAAGGGAAAATGTCAAGGAGAACGGGAAATATCTGAAAGCTAATACTGTATTTACCGACATCTCATAATATTGTTACATTTAAATAATTTTACACAATTTATAAATTGAACCCATCACGTACTCACCTCTACTCTTCAAGTCAATACTTTAGTGATTCACCTCTTGCAATCCTTTGATCAATAATTCCTCTACTAAACCGCTAACTTCAGGAACTTATGAATCATTCAGTTTCCTATTACTAAGAGATTTACTTACAGAAGTCCTTCGCTCCGTATGAATGATAAACTTTTTCTCCAATGTCCTCGGAACTGAGCTGTCCTTTGTACTCTATTCTACGTGGATCCATGTCTTTTCAGCCCCGCATCAGTATCCCGCTTGCGGATATTTTTAGGGCATTCTCTATTCCGCTTCAAAAGTTAATTCATATCTTTCTCGGGGAGAAGTTCAGTCTTCTTTGAGTAAGAGACGACATTTACTTTTATTGAAATTCATGTCTGAAATCATTTAGAATTTGAAAATTATAGGTTTTTAGTTAAGAATCGTATTTTACCAATTTTCATAACCACTACCACCAGTGCTATAATTCAACACCCCTAGGGCTACTATCACTGTAATAACAAGCTGCTACACCCCTGGGTGCATCACACGCATCCCTCCATACATCCTCTCACCATATCTATATGTGCGTATCACATCTTCTGAAACCACTTCCATACAGAGTGATTAGTTACGGTCAGAAGTTCTGTGTAAGTAACTCTAATCAAAAACTTTCGGTCTTATCATTGAAGCCTAAACTCTTCAGCATGTTGTCAGATATTTCTTTGTTCAGCCACATAAAGGATCCCCATTTAAAGGCTTTTCTTGGCATCGTCCTTGTATGCCATTATTAGCTAAATTAGCAGCTGAATTATATTTATTCATTCGTTTTCTTTGGCAATTCTTCTAGCGGTTCCTTTATCTTCAAAAATGTCATTTCAGTGAATGTTTGGTAATTTTTGGTTCCTTGATAACAAAACCCTTCTGATGTTTTAACTGTACCTAGTTTTATATCATTCTGTATTGCATATGGCTGTAGTTCCATCCTAGATAATTTGTAAATATTTTCCATTTCTAGAATTTTTCCGGTTCTATTTTCTGCTAAATGTAATCCTTCTGTTTCAAATTCTCAAGAGTCATTAGTTTTCTAAATGCAGTCATTATTTTTTCATTTTCCTGGCTTGTCTTCATAATTGACTTAGCTTACAATTGAGAATATTATAACTGCAAATTAATATTGAGACAAAATATTAAAACCTAATAATCTTTTCTTTAAAATAGATTTGTTTTAAGTTTGCAGCAGCCCTTCTGTTTCTTTTCTATTCTTCTGAAAATCTCTTAATCATGTTGTGATATCTCCTTTACCATATTACTCTAGTTACAATATTATTGCGGTTAAAATGTGTGTGCACAAAACTGGTAGGTTATACGTCTGTATATTTTCGGGTTGCTTTACTCATGAGGTTTCAGACGGTTTTAACAATCAACAAGGCTTTTAAATGTGTTTATGAGATTTTTTGTTTCGTTTAGAAACATGCTTTTCATGACTGTGTGTGACTGTTCGATATTTCAGTTACACGGCTGAGTATTTATCATTTTCTGGTGGTCTCTTTTTTTTATTTTTAACGCTGCATTTTATGAGTGGCACAAGAGATGTGCTAATGGCAGAAGTATTGTAATCAAAAAAAAAATCTTTAGAATATCCGTAGAAATAGCAGCTAAATCTCTCTCAAGTGAAAGAGAAAACTCCAGGAATAATATTGTCCTGCATAGATTGCGCAAGCGTTGAAATGATTATTTATAGATAAGCTGGCCTTGGGCTAAACAAATGAAACCAATAAGAATCGTTATATTGTCACTTAGTCTACCAGAAATAACAGCCAAAAAAACTTCAAAAAACTCACTGCTGTTAAAAAAAAAACGGATTTGAAAAATGTAATGAAATATAAAATTAGGAGAATGTCTGATAATTCTGATCATAAAGTTCATGCAGAATCGATCGACTGGCTAGAACTAGCAACCAAATTTTCTTCAAATCACACCTTGGACTTTAAATGATGAGACAGACATATTGAACTCTGTTCTTTACATAGCCGAAAAATAATAGGGCTGCCACGGTTGGTATGAATCATAAGTCTTTTGGCTTGCAACTGTCACGAAGTTAAATACCAACAATATCAGCAACGAAAACAATGATAACGATGATGACAAAAGGAAGATGATGCTATTACTTGGTCACGGAGATCAGTTCGTAATATTGTTTATATATTATCTATAAAATAGTTTGTGTTGTGTGTTAGTGCTGTCATATAGTAAAACAAATAAAATTGATGGGAAATGGCGGGGGGGGGGGAACCAAATTGAATGACAATGTGTTCCCACGTTGAGAAGAGGCTGAGAGATGGGCTTCCTTCTATCTTCACTTTTTCTTTGATGCTTTTTATTTCTGTGTGTTCTCAGTTACTATTATGTATGTGTTTATATGTGAGTTTTATATGTGTATTAAGTATATATATATACTTTATATATATATCGCATTTACGTATATATTTGGCATACAGAAATTGGTACAGAAGAAGGGAGGAACGGAAGACAGTTCTATGGATAGTGTATAATGCCAGCTTGATGACAGAGAAGAATTGGATAAAAAAATATTCACACACAGAAACACACACATGACAGACCCATATATTATTTAGATAATGGATATATTGACAGATAGACAGGCTGGAAGGGGAGATGTAGAAACAAAGAATGATAGAGAGAAAGACAGTCAATCGGGTAAAGTGGAAAGGAAAGACTGAACAATTGACAAAGGACCGGTGAGAGGGTCGGAGATGGAAACATAGTGAGATATGAGAGAGTGGAGTAGAAACGGATATAAACCGAACCAGAGTAAGAGAAGGTAGAAACATATACACATACACACTGATACAAACAGAAATAAAAAGTGAGATGAATCGCGGCGAAAGATAAATATACATAGATGGATTAATGGACAAACATCTAGACCGTTTTATAGAGAGAGAGTAATGTGTAGATGTTAGTGTGTATCTTTACGAAGAAGAGGCAAAGGCTGAGGAGGGGAGAAAGGAAAAGAAAAAGATAGGAAGAAGAGAATACTTTACCCTTCATTTATCAAATCCTTAAATTTAATCAAGAGATGCAGCTCGAAACACAAGTATAATTACAAACTGATGCATACACTGCATGCATGCATATATATATATATATATATATATATATATATATATATACATGCATGTATGTAATATACACATACAGAGAGAGGGGGAAGAGAGAGAGAGAGAGGGGGAGGAGAGAGAGAGAGACGCACACAAGGCAGATTTCCACATTGTTTTCGTCAACTAAAAACAGTGTTGGTTACTAAAGATGATCTTTGGCTAGAGAAATACAGTACGGCCTCGAATTTGAGGGGATCAAACTCACCTAACGATGTTTAATACATCGCTTAGCAGCCTTCTACTTGACCGTGATGACGTGGCCTGACCTTACTAATAGAAACCACTTTGGCACATCGTTCAATACCGACCACCTTTTATAATTCTTGAATAGTTGGCCATTTAGAAAGGAAGGATAAAAACATTCTTCTGTGCTTGTGAACCACTGTGTAATGCGGATGTATGTTACAAACTTATAATCCTTTCTAAGACAGGCACAAAGATTAAACGGATGGCGAAGGGACGGTGAGAGGGAGACTTGTCGATTTCATCTCCCCTCCTCCATCAGTGATCGATTGTTCATTATTTGTCGTCCCTGAAAGAATGAAAGGCAAGGTCGACCTTGGCTGAATTTGAACTTAAAGCGTAAAGACGCATGGAATGCTGCTAAGCATTCTGTTCGGCGTTCTAATGATTATGTCAGTCCGCCACCTCAGTAATGATGATGATAATTCTTTCTACTAAAAGCACAAGGCGTGAAATTTTGTGGGAGGAGATCAGTCGATTAGATCGACCCCATTATGCAACTGGTACTTAATTTATCGATTCCGAAAGGATGAAGGGCAAAGTCGACCTCGGTGGTATTTGAACTCAGAACGTAGCGACCGGGGAAATACCGCTAAGCATTTCGCAGGGCGTGCTAACAATTCTGCCAATTCACAGCACTTATTTAGAAACTCACAAGCAAATTATTTTTGCCCTTGCAACGTGTTCTCGATGTGTTTCTCTAATTTTATTTGGATTGATGTTGTTTTATCTATTGCGGGAGAAAGAAAAAGAAAACCACTACTGAGTCAATAGTTCCACATTCACCGAAGAACATGCAAATACTTTGAAGCGTTCTTTTTAGGAATCGTCTTCTAAAGCCCGAAGTTGGAAATGAACAAAGGCGAGAATTGTTTCTTTGTCAAGAAAGCCTTTCCACCTGAAAATGACTTTTTTAAAAATTCCTATCACGAAAGTGGCTTTTCAAATAAAAAGGTGAGCCTGAGTTCTTAACCAAACTGTATTAAGCTGATTAAAATTGTTTTCGATATCGTTCGTACTTTTTCTTAATTATATTTAACTTGAAAATAATTATTTGAAATGTCCCGCGATCAAACACAGCAACACTTAAAAAAAATCAACACGACATCAGCAACACCTAAAACAAATCTACGAACACAACATAACATACATACTCGTTGTTTAAAGAAGAAGATCGCGTTGAAGACATTTCTATGCGCCATCTACTTGACACCTAAGATCCATTAATGAAACTTATTTTCCAGGTTTAAATGTACGATGAACAATCCTCCTATGCATGAAATTTGCATACGACGATGCAAGGGGAACTCTGTCCATAATACTGAGAAAAAAAGAAACTTCCAAATATACTGAGTTTTATAGAGTAGAATTTTATCCTGCCAAAAACTCTGAAATTAAGTAGCAACCCATTACGATTAGCATACCTAATATCAAAACAGAAACCAGCAGACCTTATTTAATAAAAACACGACAACTGATAATGAGTGAAAAGGAAGAGAACTAGCAATACAAGCTATTTATTGGAAGTTTGTTGGGGCTCACGTTGCGGCAGAAGTTGGATGATTTATCGTGGACATTCTTCTATCGTTCAGAAATACCAAACCATACGTAGGTAAGTGAGCAACTTGCCATATATGGTTGCGATTTTATGTAATACGAACGACCCAAGGTTTAAATTGAGAACTTCATACAAAATATAACCAGTCTCCCAACTTCAGTAAACCTGGTGGAGTTTACAGTTATTCCAACAGCTCCATAAATTATAATTTAAAATATAGTAGCCGAGGTTAGTAGAACCATCTCTAAATTAACTTACAAAGAGATATCATCGACAGTGCTGGACTTCTTTATAATATGGCATTAAATAGCAATGTTTTAATGGAGAAGGCGGCGGGGAGGAGTTCCTCTCAAAATTCACTCACAGAGAATTGGGAAGAAACAGAAAAATTCCTTTAATATATACTGGTGGCAACATCTTTTTAATATAACCTGTAGCGCAATACATACTATATATGTGTATACATATATGCCTACAGACTTACATACATACGCACATACATACATTCATACTATGTCTTTTAGTGTGCACGTAATGGTGTACATGTATCAGTTTCTGAAAATATATTTTTTTTGTTTTTTTACTAGCTGGAAAATTCATAACTTTATGAGTCAAGAAACAATTCATAAACCTCAAATAAAAGAACTTACTCTAAACAACTACAAAAAATACCAAAATATAGCAATAACAAAAAACAGTAAAACAGCATCAACAACATGAAAAACCTGCGAGTAGCATATTGATATTTCTTGTATATTTAGGCCTGAAGTCACAAACAAAAGTAATAAATTTGAGTAGTATCTACTGACTGGCGCAAACCTGGAGAGAAAACGTTTACAGAAAATGACGAAGGCTTTTTTAGGTGGATGATTGTATAACAAAGAATTTATTGAAAACGAAAATCCATTATTTAATGGAAGCCGAGGCGAGTGGATTACTGAATGTGGTAATATATTTACCAAAATATCTCGCAGTATTCAGTTGCCGTCTCTTGCGTTTACTAAGTTCTAATCCATCCATGATTTATTTTAAGTCTCATTAATCCGCTGTTGTTAGTGGGCGGTTATTAAAGTTGCAGAAACGTTTGTGTAACTGAAAATACTTAATGTACTTGTTCCCACTCGCTTTGTTCTGAGTTCAAATCCCACTGAGGTGAAACTGTTTGTATTTACGGGAACAATAAAGAACCAACCAAGTCTGGGATGGATGATACTGGCGAACGTCCGCCTCTAGTGTATATTCTGAGGTCCATATATTAACGTAACAATGTAGTTTTCTGTCTATATATTTATCCATAGCACCCTTCATCAACGGTGAAGTAAAAGTATCAATGAAATTTGTGTAAGATTTACACCTCGCCTACATCTCAAACCATGAGTCTCTGCTACAACTAAATAGAGAATGAGAATGTTGTTTAAACACACCGACCAAATACGATGTTGTTTAATTTTACTGACATTAAGGCCACTTGATTTACAATAGAACGACCGGTAAATCTTACAATTTAATTGTTTTCGTCATATATTTACAAAGGTATATTTGTGTAGAAAGTAACTTAATTTGAGTTCGTGAGCTGAAAATGAGATGAGTTTCTCCTATAAGGGATATCATAACCAATTAAAACCTATAAACAAACAAACACACACACCCACAAATATACAATTACAGTGGAAATTACTTTATTTGTTGCTATATTGTCGACAATAAAGTGACAAAACTACGTCCCCCGACATCAGCTCTCTTGACATTATTCTAACGTATCAGAAGGTGGCGAGCTGGCAGAATCCTCAGCACGTCAGGCGAAATGCTCAGCTGTATTTCATCTGCCGCTACGTTCTGAGTTCAAATCGCGCCGAGGTCTACTTTGCCTTTCATCCTTTCGGAGTTGATGATATAAGTACCAGTTATGCACTGGGGTTGATATAATCGACTAGTCCCCTTCCTCAAATATTTTCAAGGCCTTGTACCTAGAGTAGAAATAAGTATTCTAGTTTATCAGATTATTGCCAGGTCATACCTTGGTGTATGACGAAACGTATTACACCCGGTACACTGACGGGATTTGTCATACATTGATATAAATATAATCCATCTAAATTTAGGTTAGAATCTCGGGTTAGCCATGTCATTCTATTTCGGTTCACATACACAGATACATTCAATCGATTTCATAATTTAATTAATAGCAAATATTTGAGGAGGATATGTGAAGAGGGGGAGGGGTAAAACTAGAGAGCTACTATATCAACTAGTGATGCTAGAGGTAATAATTATGAATCTCTTAAAATATTGTCTAATGTGACACGAAATAGGAAGGACACATTGAAAACTGTCGTCCGTCACCCTAAAAACCTCGTAATAAATGAAGAGTCATCACAGATTTCGATCCTTGTGGCTGTACTACAGAAGAAGAGTAAAAACAATAAGAAACAAACATGTTGGAGTTAGGTGTCTGTCAAAGCATCCAGAACAGTAAATATAATTATTGAAAAGAAGTCCAAGGCAATCAGAATAAATTGCAGTCCAGGGATTGGAAATATTGTCTGTCAATTAATATTATGTAATATTGTTTTCACATTTTGACACACAGCCAGCAATTTGAGAAAGAATAAGCCGATTGCATCAACATCATTGCTCAATTGGTACTTACTTTATCGACCTCTCAAGGAGGAAAGGAAAAGTCTACTTATTACACAATATTGATTTTATTTTAGGCACAAGGCCAGCAAGCTCAGTTGTTGGGGTAAGTCGATTACAGCACCCCCTGTACATAACCGGTACTTATTTTATCGACCCCGAAAGGATGAAATGTATTCTTAACCACCGCGGAATTTAAACTCAAAACGTAAAGACGGACGAAATGTTAAGTGTTTTGTCCGGCGTATTAACGATTCTACTAGGTTCCTCTCCTTACTCATTACATAATATTGAAATGAAGAGCGTTGTTCCTTAAATAATAAATGCACAGATTTGTGGGTATTTACTAAGGTGTTTGACTTGAAGGTTAAGTAGTATATTCTTATTAAGACATGGTTTGTCTAATGCAAATTACGATTTTACCCATAAAAAGAGCCTGCAGAAAAGTCGGTGCCATCTTGCCAAATTTAGCAAACAGTTGGAGAGTATGGATTTGCATGAACATAAGTGCTAGCCATTATTCATGACTTATTCGTGATTTTAAAGAAGATATCATTTATTTGGATAGAAACACGGTGATCGATAGTTACATGATCACTTCATCGTATTGAAACCAATTTATCATGTATCTTGATATATCGCTATTGATTGCAATGGGCTGCATACGCTAGCAGAGGTCTCTCTTGTACATATAGCCTAGAAGATATACTCCATCAACTATCATTTTCATCTACAATTATTTGCAGACATTCACGAGAACGTACATAAACACACATAAACTCACACAAACGGCCTACGTGTGCATACACACACACGTAGACACACTTGAGCTCATTTTCATCACAAAATAACGCACACTCCCCTACACTCAAATGTATATCTTTTGACACGTGCACCAATGTACAGACAGCAACACACATAAACATTCACACAAATACACGTTCACATGCAACACAATCTATAAACATGCACATGCAAACGTACCTAACATGTATATAGTTATACAACACACCCATTCACGGCCGTACATACTCAGAAATAAAGACATAGTTATGCGCACATTCACATGTAAAGATCGATCACCGACGTTGAAAGGACTACATCGTAAAGGTTAGCCAATCTCTTTAGAGTAAGTAAACTCGTTATTATATGCGCCACCATTCACTGAATCACGTCAAATTACTAATCCCACATGCAAACATATTAAACGAAATCCAGAAGAAAATAATAATAAAAATAATCTTCATGAAGTTTCAAAACATTCTCCAGCAACTGACCCACTGCCTAGTCTCAGTTTCATTCCTTTCACCATTTAAATGGCTTCTGCTACTTAGAGATGACTGTTGGCACAAGGCCAATAATTTCGGGGGAACACTCCATTTTACTACCCCATCTGTGAGACATATTTTATCCAAACCAAAAGGCTCAGCACTACGACTTCACCAAAAATTTTCTCCGGAAGACATCGGTTTCTTGGAGCACTCAGACTCTATTCGTGTCTTTCCAGAAAAAAAAATGATGCGTTACAGTTAAAGTGGGACATTTGCATAAATTATCCGACTGATTTTAAAAGTCTGGTGTATTGAAGAAATCACTCACCTTTCTCCAGAAAATATCAATATTCGGAGAGGCACACACGCACACACTTTCGCATCCGCATTCCTTTTCTCAAAAACACTTCATTTAATTACGTACATTAGTAGACAGATTTTAAGGACTAAATTTAAATATTTTAAAAATAAATTTACAGTAGGAAGACGATCTGGAGCTTAGATTATGCAGAAGACCATTATACTCAGAAGTATGCTATACTGAAAAAGAACAGAAGAGTTATGATGAACGTCACCGAAGTAACAGAACTAAATATAGCTTGTCCACACATCTATCTAAAAAAAAAATGATCTGATTATCAAAGCAATAAAGCATAAGAATGTGTACAGAGTATTTAAAACCATAAAGTCAAATAAACAGGCGATAATCCAACCAACTATCATTGAGCGATTGTAAATTGCGATGTAGAAACTTGGTTCTTAAGCTGAGAGTAAAAGCATGTTTAATTGATACAACAATAATCAATGAGGAACCCTTCCATACAAAGTATGATATAATAAAAAGAGGTACCAAACTGCAGGAGTCACCGAAAATGAGAATTGCAAAATCCTGGGGGATGTAATGCTCCATTGCGATCACTGACCAGACATAGGAAACCGGACATTGTTGTGGTGAAAATAAAGTGTGCCCAGTAGAATTGTTGCAGAAGTTTTGCCTCCTTGGCATGAACAGACTAATCAGGAAAGTAATAGAAAGATGAAAAGAACAGAGAACATGGTACCATAAGGCTGCAGGTAACAAGATTGCTACGCATGCCAGACTGCAGGAGTTACAACGAAGCAGAAGAAGTAGTAGTAGAAGGAGAAGAAGAAGAGAATGGCTTTTGCATTTGGCACAGGTCCAGACATTTTGAGGAAAAGGGAAAAGTCGATGTCTTTGACCCGAGTATTTGAGTGGGGAATTTGAACTCAGAACGTAGACGGAACAAATACCGTAAAGTATTGTGTGCTACGCTTTAACACTTGCTGTTATAATTTGAATATATATATTTTTTTCAATATATATTCCTGAATCAGAAGCAATAACTGCCTGACAGACAATAATTTCAGTGAAGAACATCCACTAGACAACATCTAGTTTACTACTTTTTTGAAAATATTTGTTTTAATGAGCCATAGACCTATATTTGAACAAACAGAACACCAAACAACACACTTCAGTACCACCACCATCATCATCAACATCATGGTCGTAGTCGTTATGGACTTCTTCATTATTACTCTCATTGAATATTTCAACAGTCCTCCATCGTTCTTTGTCTCATTTTCGTTCTGCATGCTTTTCATACAAACATCGTATTAATTTATTCCTTGCCAGAGTACTTCATTTAGAAGTTTTGTTAGAATTCACAATAGGTGTTGTCATGATTTCGAAAACACATATTTAGACATTTTATTTTCTTCTTTCTAAGAAGACATATTCTCTCTTAAATTAAGACATTGTTATGTTTTCAAAGATTTAAAAAAAATAAAAGAATAGCAGAATTTATGTTTAAATATTTTGATTTTTTTTTCTCACTTTAACAATAAAAGTATAAGTGTAAATTTATTCTAATTATGTATGGCTCTTGTTTTTTCTCAGGAAATTTAAAAATATCCATAAGAACTTTGTCGATACTGTAAAAATTATTACACACAATATTTGACTGAAAGTAGTTATCTATTTCCAATAAAATATCAAAAGAAGAAATAAGACATTTCTCTAGGAAAGAGCAAAAAAAAAAAAAAAAAAAA
>NC_068997.1:56947873-56948574 GCF_001194135.2 Octopus bimaculoides | reverse complement strand
TATATATATATATATATATATATATATATATATGTACATATATACGCGTTTATTATATGTAAGTAAATATATTTTATATAAAACTCCCAATTTAATCATATTACATCATGTCTGTGAATATTTGAAAATATTATTTTCTTACGACAAATTTGGAAATAAATCAATTGTGTTTATTGTTTATCAGATTAACAAAGATTGATTATTGATTTTGAAGATATGTTATATGGTGGATATATCATTGCTTTTATTATTCACCACAAACATTCCGGCAAAATTACTTTAAGAAGATAGTTTTCTTTCCAATATTGCAAGTTATGGAGAAATGCTAAATCAAACCCTACCAATGATTATTCAAATATATCAAGAAATTCCGAAATGTATTCTATTTCGTTGTTACATTTCCTCTTTATAGCCTTTCATAGAATTGATAATTTTCATTGTATTTGAATTATAGGTAGGCTGTTATGCTACCGGACAGTTGTTAGAAAGAAGTCAGAGATTCTGAGCAGGAAATTCACTGAGGCATTAACAGGCGATACGTGACTGTTGTCACGCAACACTATTTTATGGAAACACTATGCATTCTGCCTCGTTGTGGAGTAATACACTATCTTGTCTTCTGTATATCCCTCATACTACCAATGAACCTATCTATCCATGTATATATATATATATATATATATATATATATATATATATAT
>NC_068997.1:56944584-56947583 GCF_001194135.2 Octopus bimaculoides | reverse complement strand
TATATATATACAAGTTATATATACGTGTGTGTATGTCTACACACACACACACATAGATATATTAGATCCACTTATTAAAATAATGCAACCAACTACAATGATCAAATTGTAACTGGTTTGGAATCATCACGCTGCTTGTATTTTAGTTCAACTGTTAGTTGCAGCTTGTAAAATAAATATATACTGTGGAACACAATATAGCGCTTTTATGATTCACTGACCTGTGAAATAAGTGCTTTACATAGATTGCCAAAATGAAGCTATACTTTTTACATTTTGGGCTAATTTCTACACATAATTGATAAAAGTCCAATAACTGACATTCTTGTTGAGATTTTTTTTTATTAGTACATGAATGAAATGTCATACTATGTGAATAACGTTACAATACTGCATGCAAGGCATGTATAAGAAGTAAACGTATGCACAAGACCAAGTTATATGCATTGTTACACAAGGTAATAATTATTCAAAATAGGATAGGTTCAATATTATTAAGCGTAACGTATTTATTGAAACTTTGTCATAAACGTAAACGTTATTTTATTTGCTTGAAGGAACATTTAACGTAATCTAACGTATTATTGTCAGCAGAGTTTTCTTTTTTCTGCATAATAGTATCAGTCAAGTTGTGATTCAGACATCAAATGGGTGATTAGAAAATGAATATTAGTTTCGAAAGCCGGTTCATCTTTTAACGAAAATAAGTGATTATCAGGTTCATCTTGTTCCCTTCAAATTTCAGTGAACGATTTCTAAGTCAGAATGACCGCTTGATAGAAGCACGAATAATAAACTTTTACTTGTCAACATTTGAAGAATTAAGGTTTGTGCTGATCCTTACTAGAATCGCTTGTATACTTCCTCAGTTGTTACAATAAGAAAAACTTGGATCCAACATTTGGCTCATTATGCTGTAGTAATACATAATACTAAGTCAATCACTTGATACAGAGATTATTGAAAGCGATTCTAATCGTAAGATTTTAGTTTCCAAAGAGCATAATTTTTAGCTTTCTAATACAACCAAGAATTTTTATAATGTTGCTAACATTCTACTGTAAGGAAAGAGAAACGAGATTGAAACCGTAATACAGAATACAGAGAAACAACGCTGATTTTGAAAACTATCGGAATTGTATCATCTTTAATTCACTTATTGAGACATTAGTTATGTAACTAAAGTCCTCACAGAGCTATTCTGTCTATTATTAACACTGCATTTGTGTTGATGTTGTATGTATACATTTGTAAGTTAAATAATACATAGCACTGCTAAATATTTCCCCATTTTTAAGTTGTGTTATAATAGAATGTCTTAGGTATTTGAAGATCAGTTAGTGTGATCAACAAGAGGTCATCAATAACATTGTGTAATACCATTTTGTCCGTGGGAAACAACTGTTATTTCATATTTACATTCGCCTAGAAAGTATGAAAAATGGTTAATATTTCCTTCAAACTTTGCTTTTGTCACATTTATTCAAACCAAGAAGAATCTCTCTCAACACATGGCTATAACGCTCCTGCACTACTCCTGCTCATGACAACAGATGCACATATAGTTAGCCACTAAGGGACATGATGAACCTGTTAAGGTCAAGCAAATCTATGGTATTGGGTAGAATATTTGATATAATGATATTTCTACTTCAGCAACTCGGCGCCGAATCTGAAATGTAATGGAAAGTAGGTCAGCTTCAAAACATTGATGTCTAGGTTACAAAAGCAAAGTTTTTAAAGGAATAGTAATCGTTTCCTTTGATTTCTAGAGAGAAGCAGACATTTACTGACCAAAAGCAAATAAAATTTGTTACACAGCGTAATCAGTGACAACCATCGCCTAAATGATAAAATAGCCGACGGACTGATATTTCTATTCAATCGCATTAGAATTACTGTTTGAGCAATATTCTGTTGCATTTATACCAAATACGTGGTTACATGGTTGTTGAAATCAACGCAACCTTGAAAGAAGATAAAATTTTATAGAGTTAAATTGCAGTTGGGTAAATCAACTTGGAAGTTTTAATGTCTAAACAAAAACTGTAATACGACTTGTGCACATATAAATACTTATTCTGAATCTTGGTTGGAATAACTATTGGTTGAGTATTAATTTCCATTTGCTTATTTTATGGTTTTTGAAGCAACAATGACACCAAGAACTGTGAACATGTCACCTCCTGCTAAATTTCAGGTTATAATTACAATAGGAGAGGCATAAATTTGGCAATTAATGTCTAAGATATATTCTGTTGTACTTGTACTCGATATCTACATTGCTATATTGTTGTTACAATTACTATGAAATAATTTTTCTTATTATCTAGTTTCTTTAATTTCACATGCATTCAATTCGTATGCAGTGTATACATAAGAATCAACGGAACTAAATTAGCCATTGATATTAGCAGACATTTCCGTTTCTACCATGTGAATTCTTACTAGAATTTACCAGCATTGCCCCTGCAATCAAAGTCACCGAAATAAAAGCAGATATGAGAGTAAAATCTTAACTTGAATAAAGGAGACTATATTGTATAATATAGTTCAGCATATGTCTGAAATATAAGACAGGGCGGTCACTGATGGAACTTTAATATTGATTATTTAAGACGCGGAATTGTTTGGACTGCAGAACGTTCAGGAATGTGTCATTTATTAGTTTCCGTTTTCTGGTCTCTGATTTCTAATTCTACCGAGATCTACTTTCTCATTCACCGAAAATATATCACGAGTAACATACTGCGTCGATCCTTCTTTCTGTTACATTTACATAGCATAGTAAAACATAAGACCATTCTCAATATTTCTCACTCCATATATGGAAAAAGTTCGAGTTAGTGGCTAACCAGCTCTGGTAGAGAATAGGAAAAAATCTTAAGAATGGTTTCCAAGGTAGTTCCAAAACCAACATCTGTATATATATATATATATATATATATATATATATATATATATATATATATACACACACACATGCATGTATGTATATA
>NC_068997.1:56941231-56944569 GCF_001194135.2 Octopus bimaculoides | reverse complement strand
TATATATATATATATATATATATATATATATATATATATATATATATATACACCCACACAAGTATGTATGTATGTATATATATATGTATATATATATATATATATATATATATACACACACACATGCATGTATGTATATACACATGTATGTATATATACATATATGTATGTATATATACCTATATGCATGTATGCATATATATGCCTATGTGTGTATATACACATATGTGTGTGCATATATGTATGTATGCACTTACAACACTTAGAGCCGTGTTATTTGTAATAGAGCCTCATAACTCATATTTTGTAACGTGTCTACAAAACGTATTTCACTAGATATCGGTTACAAATTCATAGCTGTAAATATATCTATATCACCACGCCATTTGGATATCATCAAAGAAGAAGAATAATTAGCAACGGGATTAATTGTTGAGAAATACAATATAATCATCGTAAAAATCATACCAATTTTCCCAAGGACCATTGTTGGTAGATTTATGCATGCAAACATTTCCATATGGTTGTGTGTGTGTGTATATATATATATATATATATATATATATATATATATATAAATTTTATCCATTATCTCCTTTTCTTTACTTTTATTTAGGTTTTGGCTTTTGCAGATTAGATTTTTTTCTGTATCGATTAACTTTATTGATTGAATAGTTTATCATTAAACATCAAATTTGCTGTTTTACAAATAATCTTTGCCACTGATTAGCAAATTTACAACAAAACAAAAATAAAAGCACAAAATGAGAAGAAAAACAAACAAATGAAACAAAATATAAAATGAACAGATTAATAAAAACAAGTAAAGGAAAACTACCGAAGTAAAGAGAAGGCAAACATTAACGTTCGAGGATAAGTAAACACGCATAAAGAACGAACAAAAGCAGTGCATGATGGGAAAAGAAGAAAAGCTTGAAATGAAGAAGTGAAGGACATAGTAATGCGGTGTGGGGGGGAGGTTGGTGATGGAATTAGTGTCTGGCTGAAGGGTTTTGTAATCAATAGTTTTCTCATTGTAATTTATGTAGGAAATGAAAGATGAAAGCTAGAAGCGGGGTTACAATTGGCATCAGCAAATGTAGCATTAAATAATGGAAACAACTAAAGCACGAAAACAAGCAACAATAATGAAATAACCAACGAAAATATAATATTAAAAAAATGTACAGAAAGGAAGGAAAAGAAAACGTGAAAAGAAGAAGTGAAACAGGATGAAGAAGAAGAAATGAAGTTCTATAAAACGAAATATGAAGGACGTGGGGTCGGCGGGATTTCTGTGTCAGTGAAGTATAGTGAGTTTATATGTTATTATAGGATATATTAGTACTGGGTAGAGATAAAATATTGAACAATACATCTCGAGGCCTTCCAGAAATAAGAGAAAACTAGAAGCATAAACAAATATACGTCCATATATATATTGTTTTGTTTTCGTTTTATTGTTTGCGTCTCTGCAGATGCTGCTGTTTGGTGGGTGATTGCATAAGTGAATTATTCATTGTATAGTTTCCGTCTTCCATTTTGTTTTGCTGTTGTTATTGTCACGGTGGCTGTTGCTGTTTTCTTTATTCGACAATGTTAGTGTTATTCATTAACAGATTCCAAAGAGATAGAAATGAAAATAATTATTGATAATTATCACACTAATTTCACTTTTTTCCTCTTTCTAACTTCTTTACTTCTGTTGTGATCCACACACACACACACACACAGACACAGACACACACACACACACACACAAGTGTATACCTCCTGTTTCTCCATCTGTCCATTACTCTGCGTTTTACTATTTCCCCAACAATTTAAAAAGTTAAATTCGTTTTACTTGTTCAGTATTTGTTTTTTTTCCCTATATGTAGCATCCTCACCATCACGACCATCACCATAATCTTGGATGAGCATCACCATTCTGTCATTCTTTTTTAGAGTCGTTACCATCACTCTACCCCTTCATCATAACAGCCCCCATTTCTACTCATTGCTAATGCCTGTTCCAATATTTGTTGTTATTCTTTATTTCTTGGTTGTCGTTTATTAGTCTTGTTTGTGACAAATGTGTTCTACAGAAGTATTTCTCAGTGGTAGCCATATCAGTATTTATGGCTACATCCTTTAATATATTCTTTGTAATGAGGTAGCACGTGTTTTTAAGGAGACCCGGCCGCTAGTTCATGAGTTGTAATGTTATTTTCCTGAAGATATTTGCGTTATATTGCGTTTTATAAACGATAATATCAATCACTACAGCAGCATAATCCCTGTACTGATACTTACAGTTCAATATATGTATATGTTGCTGTAGGAAAGTTCAATATTTGAACAAAACCCTATAGAGTATTGGTATTTATAGATACCAATTCAGATTCGAGCAAGACGTATATTAATAGGAATCAAACCACAGGTCACTGGATTTCTTCATTACTAATCTTACAAAACACTTGTCCCTTAATGGGAAAATTGTTAGACGCCATAGGCACCAATGTTGGATGTAAAATGTTCCCCCCACACGGACAAGTTGCGAATCAATTACCTCAGATTTTCCGGGAGAATATTTTACTGGTCATATTAGAGCAGCCAACGTTAGCTGAGGGCTGGACAATGAGCTGTAACAAACGGCAATAGCAACAGCAATAACCCCGACAACTACAACGTAAATATCTTCTCTTCAGAATATTATAGAAAACAAAAGCCACTCGTCCCTATATATAACTAAAGAAAGAAAAATCACAAATTTGCTACAAATAAGACGTCTGAAACTCGTAACGTTTCTTTTTGGCTTTATAATATAACTAGTAACTTCCGTTCGAAGAAATCGACTACAAATATGAAATTTTAATGAAATATTCTTATCTAGAAAATATTGTTTGTCTCCGAATATAAATAAAGAGAAAGATTCTAATAATAACTTATTTGAGTGGAAAACAATATTCAAATTTCTTGAATATCCCTCATAGAAAGTCTCTTTTGAACTTCATACACACTTTCTTAAACAATCTTTAAACCAAGATACGTTATTTGCTCCGATGCAAACAACTTAGAGATACATTTATTTTTTCTCATATATTTTCTTGATGTTTATCCAACTTATGAAGTTGCAGTCATTTGGATTTATTTAATACAAAATATTTATTGTATATATAATATAATTCTATGTTTATTGAACATAACCCCCTCACACATTTCAGAAAGATTTCTATTAAGCTTATTTTAATGGAGCTACAATTTTTCAAAAGTATAAATCTACATACATATATACATGCATGCATACATACATAAATAAATACGCACAAATATACACGTGTACATCCGTGTGTGTG
>NC_068997.1:56940363-56941087 GCF_001194135.2 Octopus bimaculoides | reverse complement strand
TGTGTGTGTGTGTGTGTAGTGGGGTGACTGGAGAGTAATGGGCAAAATAGTCAGAGGAAGCAAAGACTGGGTGGGAGGAAGAGAAGAGGCATACATTCTTAATAACGAAGTTTATTGTTTATGCAGCATAGCAATATTATTTGCAAAACGGCATAAACAAAATTGCGACGAAACAAATAGAAAATATAGAGATGAAAGCTTTTTGTATACATACATTCAGCTCTCACCCTCTCAACTGTAATATTTGCACATGCAAACACACGCACGCACACACATGTACAGAAATATATATATATATATATATATATACATATACACACACACAGATACACTCACAGACGCACTTTCATATATTAATATATACATGTGTGCGCGTCAGTGTATGGGAAGGAAAAAAGGTTAGTGAAAGCAAATGGCAGAAAGACAGAAAGGGAGCGGATAAGCTCTGTAGCGTATTGTTAACTTGTCAGTGAATAAGGTCCTCAACCTGGCTTCAGTGAAGTTTCTTTAAACATTTCGCCTTTCATAGAAACAAAACCCACGCTTCAAAGAAGACGACGAAAACCTCTGTCATCTCTGCTGACGTCATTCAGATTTCTTGAATCGCTTCCAAATCTTGCAGAACTTTTCATCAAATTATGCATTCCTCTTGTGATGTGTCGAACTATCGTACACACACAGATATATATATATATATATATATATATATATATATATATATATA
>NC_068997.1:56935770-56940162 GCF_001194135.2 Octopus bimaculoides | reverse complement strand
ATATATATATATATATATATATATATATATATATATATATATAGACCGATGGGATGGCCATGTTTGGCGAACTTTGTGAATAATTTGCTGAATCGATGTGGTCTTTGGGTGAAAACAACAACTCTAGGTTTTCCATTTGATTCCGTTCTGGTCCTATATTTGGAATTCAAACAATGGACACCGCTACACATTTGCCCAGATTGGTAGAAATAACAACGAAATCACCTCCAGAAAGAAATTCTATCATCTTAGACAATGGAAAGATGCAGGAATTTTTTTTTTCTGCATATAAATAAATATATAACTGGATGGCGAAAGCCGGAACGTTATTGATCATATTCCTGTCCAATTAATGATGACCACAATAACAACCACCACCACTATCATCACTACCATCAATATCACAACCCCCACCGCTGATACCACCTCCAGCACAACACCACCGCCACTCCATCATCACCATCACAACTACAACCTCCACATATATTCCGTTGATTGCGACCTTAAATTTCCTTTCATATTTCAATATGTTTCTCTTCTAATTCTCTTAACAGTTTCCTATAGACCCCTCCCCCGCTTTACTCTACTCACCCACTCCAACATTGCATATTTCTCTCACGGCCCATTTTTCTACAAAACACTGCCTCCATCAACACTCCTGGACATTCCTCCTCCACAACCTCTCATCATCATTATCTTTATCATCATCCTCATAAAACTGTCACCCTATCTACAGACACGAGAACCCTTTCTACATGCGGGCTTGTCGCCAGCAGGATATTTTTTCCGTAACCAATTACAGTAAATAGCTTCCTTACGGGTTCGAAAAGTACCTCAGGCATATTTGAACTGGCAACAAGTTTGTGTGTGTATGTGTGTGTGTGTGTGTGTGTGCATATGTATGTATAAAAAGACAGAGAGAGACATATCAGAGAGGGGTAGAAAATTAAGGAGAGAGATATGTAAGATATATATGTGTATACATTTATGTCTGTGTTCATATACGTGCATTATCAATGTAACGGACTTGGTCTCGATACTTGCAGATGTTGGTGCCATTCAGCGTGGTTTAAGTGTTTTGGTTGGATGGAAGGACCGTAAATTAGCAGAAATTCAGTTACTGCTTTAAAGAATTTCCGTTTAATATTTCTCTCTGCGTTTAGATTTCCGTATTGCGTTCATAAATTTAAGTACATCTCAACCTTTCACTACACATAGCTTAACATCTCATATTCTATGTTAGTTCCAAGGCACAATGAAGTAGTCACACCTTCCAAGTTCTATCTGTTGAGGTTCATAAAATACTGTAATACGCTTCGCCCTCACACACACACACACACACACACACACACACACACACATACACATACACACACACACACACGTTTTAACAAATACACGTGTATGCATATTTGTGTGTGTATAAAGCCATAACAGAAAGAGAGAGAGAGAGAGGAATAGAGAAACGGGAGTAAGAGAAAAGAGAAACAGAGAGATGGAGAGAAAAAAGGGAGAGAATGAGAGAGAAAGATAAAGGAAGTGTAATGAAGGTATGAAAATATACACAAGGTAAATATTCCGTATATAAATAACCGACTGTTACAACATAGAAGGTTCTGTTGAATTAACATCGACGCCAGTTACAGGAAATGACCTTGAATGAGAAAAATGTCAAGGGTTGAGGAAACTTTTCTTTAGCTGCTACAGAGATGAATTACTATAAATCCCATGGAAATAAAACGGTTGAAGTAAAATTGCTTGTTATGCAAGTGGCAGTATGTAGGGAGATCATTTGCTTTATATAATGAAACAAATGCATCAGTAGTAGTATTCTGCATTTGAGTGAGCAGCAGCGATGTGTTCCTAGGCACATGGTGAGGACGTTTTCGCTTTGTAATTGTTGACTCCTGTTCCCTCCGTCTACTGCAGTAATTTGCAAGCGTAAAAATTCACAGAAAGTCAGGTCTAGTGAGTTGAATCGGGGAGACAGAATTAAGTTAGTTTGAGCAAATGTATCTATAACACAAGGTAGCGACGTTGTTTCGAATACATAGTCGGTGCAATACTGTTTAGGAACTTTTGAAGTATGCTACTTATCTCGCCCCACTTCGATCTCTTCTTTCACTCACTTTTCTATTCCTCTCTCTCATTCTCTCATTCTGTCTGTCTCTCTCTCTCTCTCATGGCTTTATATGCTCACAAATATGCATACATGCGTAATTGTTAGAGCGTATGAGTAAATGTGCATGCTACGTGAGGGCGAAACGTATTACGCGATTTTATGAACTTCACCAGATACAACTTGCAAGTGCGACGAGTTATTTGTGCCTTGGAACCAACATAGAATATGACGGAATCAGATGCTAACAGATGTTATGTGTAGTTAAAGGTTGGGATATACCTAAATTTATGAACGTAATGCGGAAATCTAAGCTCAGAGAGAAATATTGAACGGAAACTCTTCAAGCAGTAACTGAATTTCTGTTAATTTACGGTCCTTCCATCTAACCAAAACGCTTAAACCACGCCGAATGGCACCAACATGTGCAAGTATCGAGTTATATTGAATCCATATTCAAACAACACAAGGTCAATGAAAGATCATTCAAAAAGCTTTCTAAAGCATTGGATATGAATAAAACAGTTCAATTTGCAGGGAATGTTTGGTGACGTAAGGAGCATTTCGTTAATCAAAATATCATTGGCCACTCTGCAAAAGACATATGTTAAATAGGTGGCAGAAGCAGTTCTCAACACCGAAAGGAGTTGGCTCATTGCAACAACAATAATGAGGGTGAGTGTCACGTGAGTACAAGTAAGCTCCAACGTCTTCACTGCAAGTGAGAACAAGCTCGTTACATTGATAATGCATATATATCTAAATGCAAACATAAATATATACACATATATATCTTACATAGCCCTCTCCCCTCTCTCTTGCTTCTCTCCCACTTCTGTTATCTCTCTCTGTATGTATAATATATATGTGTGAGAGTATGCAGCGCATATTCGCCTGTTTAAATAAGAAATCTCATTATTAATCAAACCGTCCCCTTGTATTTCACATTACTCGATACATAAATCTAAGTAAAGTGTTTTCTTTATGATATTCATGTGTTAATCATTTGCTTTTCTGTTTCACTTTATTTCCCTTATTTAATATATCTAACTGCTTTTCCATTGTTATTCTTATAAATTCGTGTTGGATCAGGTGTCGTTATGGCAGAATTCTGTCTAAAGTAGCAATAATAACCATTGTTCACTGTCGTAGAACAATGTAGTTGATTTAATCGTATCAAATATATATCACATTTAATTAATATATAACGTCGTCTCTAATCCCTAGCCATACAGCAATCCACGTATATAGGCACACACGTATTGCTATACGCTTGCATCGGCTCTTGCACTCGTAGACATCTATTATAAACATTTGGATATTTATTGCTTCAGTAATTTGAGATAATGAGTAACTGAGTCTAGAATGCAATGATTCGTGCTCACATGTATGGGTACATATCTACACACATGCTCTAAGCGATGTAATTTGTACTCACAAAATGGAGTAGTACTGTAACTAATATTGTCGACCGCCACTGTCGAGTACGGTATAATAACGCTAGTATATGATATTTTATGTTCATTATACTTGAACTTATGTTTCACAAAATGTTTACATAAATGTTCGAAATGGCGGTCAATTTCACTACCTGAGCAACATTCATTTCTTGGTAGAGAAAGGCGCACCTAGAGTAATAGATGTTTGGATACGCGTAGTAATACAGAATTTCTGGCCGTCTTAATCATAACAGTCAAATTCAAAACGATACATCAACAGACTTATCTGATATTGGAAACCGAACATTAGATAATGTTCCTGTGTAGAGTAAGTTAAACACTTCACAATTAAGTGAACCTAAGCAAATCTCAATATACCCACGAGTATCCTCAGTTCCCGACTTCCTCTTCCTCATTAGTTCATTCCCCCTTTCCGCCCTTTCTCTCTCCGTTTATACTCCTTTGTTTTTGCCATTTATTCTCTTTCTCTCCATTTCCTCGCTTATTTTGTCTGTAATCCAATCAATGTTCAACTTCCGGTCTTTACTTCTACCCAAAACCTACCATCCAAATAGAATTTTTCCACTTAGGATATATTGCTTTCACTTTTGTCATTCCTAATACTTTTCTTTTCTCCGTTAAATCTGATTAAAGGCAACACTAAAAAGAATTTGTTTCTTCTGTTCCAATATTAACTTTATTTTGCACATCTTTGAGTAAGGAGATTTTTGTTTTCATATTTGTACGCTTTCCAAGTGTTTTGTTTCATCTTTAGACAAATTAAATACACACATACGATATATATATATATATATATATATATATATATATATA
>NC_068997.1:56927229-56935710 GCF_001194135.2 Octopus bimaculoides | reverse complement strand
TAGATAAATTTATAATGTAGGGCGCGTCCTCTTAAAGTATATGTGCTTATTCCAAAAGTCATGTTTGCTTCAGACATGCATAAGTGGTGAAAAATACTGGAAAGCATATTATTTGATTCTCGCCCTGAAGAATTTCTAATAGGA
Organism: Octopus bimaculoides; assembly: GCF_001194135.2. Lineage (NCBI taxonomy): Eukaryota > Metazoa > Mollusca > Cephalopoda > Octopoda > Octopodidae > Octopus > Octopus bimaculoides. The sequence continues at coordinate 56,935,566 of NC_068997.1, read as the reverse complement.
ATTGTCTTACATGTTTCTCCTAAAGTACAATTTTGTAGCTCATATTAGAAAACTAAACACGTGTAATGGTGAATAATTAATACCAACATTTTTGTTCTGATCTTCCGTTGTGATATACATACACACACACACATATTTTAAAATAAATTTATGTTTTAAATATAGAACGAAATTTATGTTTGTCGTCATTTTTACCCACATCACATAATAATTAATGAATTGTTTCTCGTACTTGATTCTATGTAAAGTCAACAGCCTTTGCTACATGCCGTAGTATTGTCTACAAATATTGCTAAGCGGTAAATAAAGTGTTCTTATCAGCTTTAAAGAAATCATCATCAATATTAACTATTGTTGTTATTGCTATTATTATTATGATTATTATCATCATTATCCCGTTTATAATGATTATTATTATTATTATTATTATTATTGTGATTATTATCGTAATTATTATTATTGTAGTAGTAGTAATAGTTAACGAACAACATACTTGCATCACAAGAATTCTTTCCAGGACAATACAGAGAACATTAAAAAAAAAACAGGGAGAGAGACAGAGAAAATGAGTGAGAGAGATGAAGAGAAAGAGGGGATGAGAAAGAAATAGTGGGGGAGAGAAAAAAAGAAAAGATTGTAATTCTAAAAGTCTCTCATCAAGTGCACACACACAAAAAAACACCGATTAAAACAACATGATAAACAACAAACTCTCTTTTGATATACAGCGCCACCTATATGATAACTCAGATTTCCTAAAAAACTTTTTAGAATTTGTAGTGTAAACAAACAAGACGATGCTGTTTCCGTTCATCACACAACAGCTTATACTTCACAACCAAAACAAAACAGTGATGGCTTACTTTCTTTCTTAATATCATTCCATTTTGTCTCTTGTTTTTCAAACAAAACTGCTGTTTCGCTGATTATTATTCCATTGAAACAATAATTCGTTGAATGCAGTTTTCAACTGAATTTGTTTTGTTTTTTTCTTCTTCACATTATATTCTTGCTGCTCTTTCAGTTTACACAGAGAAGCAAATGAGTTGAGTGATTAGGCTGTGTTCTGCGTGCGCATAATGAATTATCACACACGCACATGCACACACAGAGGCACGGGCGCATCAATACGCATATAACCATATGCATACACATACCCGAATACACCCACTGCATATTCACACATACCTAGATACGTACATATAGATACATGCACACACATACACCTATATACAGTGGAGAGTTGTATATGAAGTAAGACAATCTTCATACAATCTTCATACATATGAAGGAGATGCTTCATAACAGAGTGAGCAATGATTCAACAGGTATTCGTTGCTAGGATTTCGTTCCATGTAAATAAAATAAGCAGTGAGATTAACGCTTAAATATACGTGAAAGAAAGAACACTATTTATCAAATGTGTGTCTGTGCGTCTTTTTAAACACACGCGCACATTAACACACCCATACCCATACTCACATAGAAGCATGTTCATACACGCATTAGTACTGTCACACGGCGCAGAAATGAATGAACTGTATTAGAATGATGTAATGTTTAAGATATTCAACTGTATAACGAAGGGATACCCTCTTTCACTGCAGGAATAACGCAGAGAGAAAACTCTCCATTTGAGATAGAAATAAAAAGAAAACCGCTCTAAACGAACTGGTTCTCAGACAAGACTAAGTGGGGGGATTTTCTCATGGGTCAATTCCAGCAGCGAAAAATCGAATCACGTCTGAATAAACAGGAACGTATCAAATATGTGTTCTGCATACTGTGGACCTACAAACGATGTTACTATTCATACACAATATTGTACAAAAATAAGGCACAGAGGGGTGTTAATATATAGGAGGGAGAATGTACGAAAAAAAAAACAACAACAGACGAGGACAGGTGGTGTAAACAACAAAAGGATGTATTAGTTTGACGCTCGGGAATACAGAAAGTCTTTAACGTTTCGAGCTACGCTCTTCAACAGAAAGAATACGGAGAAAACAAGGAGAAAAACACGGAAAAAAAATTGAATGTTGTTTGGTCAGCCTATGGTTTACACAAATAGTCTGACAAAAAAATAAAAAAATTCAATGACATCAATTAACAACTTTGCTTTGGTTGAGTGAAGACACATCCACGTTAAGAGTTATGATGTATGGTCACTTTTCCATGAAGAGAAGATTGTACACATTCAAACTTTTATGGGATGACCCAATATATATCTATGCATGCATACATACATACATGTGTTTATGTATATATAAATGCAAGTAAAATATAGCTAAAGTAAAATTATTTGATGAAGGGCAGTTGCTGGAATTGTACTTGTCTATACAAATAAAAGGTTGACCTCAACCAAAGATAAGGCTATATGTTGCAGTAATTTATCAGGAAAATAACTAGAGGAGAAGTCTGCTTGATGCTTGCCGAAGGAACAAACGCTATGTAAGGAATTGTAGATCCAATTTCTTCTCATTGAATGCAACTTCATTTCATATATTTTGATAAAAAAAATACATCCCGTTTATTCTACTGTTGGAATGTTGTAAGTATTGTATGAATAAACTGGAATGTCCTAAAATTAGATGTAGGTGCAGTCTTATTTGTGAGTTTACGAGTTCGTTTCGCAATCACATGATTACGGCTATGGACCCGAATTAATTCCTCACTCACAAAATGTATGGAAACTCGCCGTATATTATAGATATGTGAGAGTTTTTATGTTTCTTTCGTATGTTGCCATCCATTACTGATTTGTTAATATTGCTGTCACTTGGTGGTTCAGTAAAACGGCACCAATAGAAAGATTACCATGTTTAAAACGAGTATTAGTCTCAGTTTGATTGACTATGTCTTTTGGCACTGCGCCCCAGCTGTGTCGCAATTCGGTGACTGAATCAAGCAATAGCATAAAAGAATACAAGTAATTGGTTTGGTGATAATGTTTGGTTAGTTATGGTATTGCAGAACAAATTCCTGTCGATATTGTTTAGTCTACAATGTTACTTCGATATCTTTAGAGGTAATTGTCAATTTTATCGATATATCAAACAAGGTCTTGACGGCAACAAATATGAAAGGACTATGGAGACAAATAAAATTTATCCGAAAATTGAGTAACAAACATGATACATTCATATATGGCCAAGCTGATAAGACAACCGATTCCAATATTTGTTATTCTTATAAATATTAGAACAAGCAATCAGGATTTACTTTTATCGTTCGCCAGGAATGTAATAAAATATGTTACTGTTAATGATTCAAGCGTCAAGAGGTTATATCGAAAAAAGAAAAAAAGCCAAAAATCTAAAGAAAACAGTTTGTTAAGTAGGGTGGTGATTTTACGAAACATGGCATATTTCAATACTAAGACAATAGCTTATTTTAATAACTGAACATGATTTTAGATTCTGTTTAGTTTATCTCTACAGACACAAGTGTAGCTGAGATACTTAACATCCTGAACCAATATGCAGCTATAATATGCCTGCGTCAGATAAATTTGATATCCTCAATATGGAATGGATGTTTTGCGCTTAATTTAGCAGTTTAAGAATATTAATGTTCGCTATATTTACTAGAGGTTTATATCCACGGGGAATGACTATCTTATGTTAGTAGAAGCAGAAGCAAATTTATCTGGCTATTTCTATTTGAGTGCCTCTCTTTAGAGCAGACAGCGTTAACAATTACCATCAATTTAAAAATGATCAACGCCAAAGGAACTCCACAAAGCTCACGTGCAAAAATAACATTGCGACAGCATGCAGAGAGATAAGTAAGTAGCTTTTAGAATTATTTTGCAAATAAGCATTTAGTCACAGATTTAGAACCATTCTTGATATCGTCTATTGTCTCAGATTTGTATAAGCAAGAATCCAAAGTAGCGACCTTTTCAGAGCACAGGAATTTGAAACGCTAACCGTTAACAAATAGATGTTCTTTCATTCTTTTGTTGTGGCAACACAGTTATCGTGTGCTTTGTCATTGCCATAAAACCGATAAAGAATGAGAAAGACATAGAGAATGAGAAAGACAAAAGTCGCTCTCTTTCTGAATGATTTCCAACGATGTAGGTTTAACTCTTTTGTCAGAAAATAGGCGAGATGCCAATAACGTATGAAAGTCAATTAATAAAATCTGACAAATGCCGTGATTATTGTGTGTTCCCGTTACACATATTTCACTAATGTTGATGATTTTATCTATGAATGTTATAAATATTATATATTATAAGCTAGACTATTGTCTCACAATTTCAATGAAAGCTTAAAAGGAATTATGCAGTTTTAATAAGCTATCAGCTATGTTATAAAATAATTGAAAAGAGGTCATTGCTAAGTGAATACCGAGGTCTAAATTTGAAATCAGTTTAGAGGTTTCAACTTTTGACCTCTGATAAACAGGCCATTTGAAATGTGATTCACATTTGAAGTTTTCTATTTCTAACAGAAAGCGAGTTGGGATGAGATGGCAAACAATTCTTTATTATCAAGTCTTCATCTTTTAGCTAAAAACATTGATTTAATCTCGTTGATCTATTTTCCACTCACGCTTATACCTACCTCGCTAAATGCATGTGCATACTCATATGTACATATATTCTAATATACATGCACGTATATATACACATCCAATAAAAGAAGGATTGAAGAAAAATGTCGCCACTTTTGAGAGAGATTTGGCAGAAGAGAATCAGACATATTTTCTGGTGTCTCTTTGTTAAGTGGTGATGTTGGGGATTTCTTGAATGTTTTTTTCTTAAGGTTTCGGCGGTCTTACAACCAATCACATGAATCGTAGTCATTTACATACGTCGAACAACCGTACACATGTTATCAATTTTTATATTGCGTGATTAGCACAAGAAGGACAATTATTGCTCTAAGTAGCGATAGAAATCACAAGTCATACTTTGCTGAAGCATGAGGCAATCAAGACACCGAGTTGTACTTTCTTAAAAAGGCGATTTGAGGCTTGAGTCTTTGCCAGAAAAGCGACTAAACTGATGATATGAAAGATACAGGAGCTGGTGTTGTAACCGGTTGCGGATTAAGATTACCACTGAAATAACTGGAGTACATAGGTATAGGGAATTGAATTCACCGCATTACTAGGTGTCAGATGTGAATATATAGATATACAGACAGACAGACAGACAGATAGAACAGCCTAGCAGTTTGTTAATCCACACAAAGATTTTAGCAGCCTGTCTATTGCGAGATCCTATCGTAAACACGTTAGACGTTTGTGACTGTCTCGTGCGTCGAGTATTTTTTTTTTGTATTTACTATATTTATGAACGTAGTGATGGCTAAAATCTTATCTTTCATTATCATTCATAGCCATCATTAATAAATCGCCGTATTACTTGCTTCGCCGAGAATACTCGATGTTTTCATAAATATTTCAATGTGACAGCTTCTGTTCATCGACAAAAAAAAGTAATTACCTTTAAAAAAGAGTGTTTATACTTGTATGTAACGATTTAGATTCATAAGGATTTATAAGGATTTGGATCAATTAAGATCTGGAATTAATGTGGATATTAATCTTTTAATTACCGTTGTTTTTGCATTTGTGTTTTACCTTCGGATTCATGTACAACAGAAATGCTGTCTAAGACGTTCCTGGAGTGACAAACACGCTCTGTTTAACTACACACAACAGTAAATCATCCAATATTCTGGTATGAAATTTGGAGTGTAGGATAGGTCGTGAGAGAAATTTTAGCATTATTTCTCTTAGAGCCATCCACAACTTTCAAGGCGTCCATTGGCGCATTACATAACCGCTGATGTTGTTTGCAGCCGAGTTGAAATCTGAAAGCGATCCGTTTGATAAACAAATGTAAATATGTTAAATGCAGAATATCTCAGCACCTACCAAGAGCAATAGGCATTATATCAAAATAAAACAAAATGCTTATTGATATTTGATATCGTAGATATATGATAACAAAATGTATCATGTTTACAGATATATGATATCGAAATAGAGCACAATATTCATAAACATTTGATATCAAAGATATATTATAACAAAATCTAACACAATGTTCAATTATGTGATATCAGTGATATATGATTGGAAATATTACAATATTCTCATATATATGACAGAAACAAATACATCAAAGCTACGTTGATATCAAAATATAGGAGAGTGTTCATAGATATATGATGTTAATATGTGTGATAAGAAAATGTACTACAATATTTACAGGTGATATATAAAACAAGAGACATCAGAATACAGAATATTGTCCAATTATATATGATATTAAACATATGTAATATAAAAATGTCATGATTTTTACAGGTTTGTATAGCCCTTACCGTCTTGACAGACGGTCAAATCAGTTGACAATGTCTTAATTAGGTTCCCGTAGTCATTTTCTTACAACTTCTCATGGTCGATCCTTCCTACGTTAAATGAACAAGTTCTGCCGTAAAATCTGCAAGCAGAGAAGCTGCTGCAGGATTGCGGTGTGTTCTCCTTCTCTCTTAGGCGTTTTGCATCGGAGGCCTTTGCCGCTGTTTTGTCTTCATCTAACATTTCCCAAGTCTTTACATCGATGTGATACTTGGTCAGCCGACTCTTACATGTATTCATGAATCTCAGATTTTGTCGTCCTCTGTGTCTACGACCATGAGCCAACTCGCATATAACAACTGCACTCGACTGTCGTTATCCACCCGTTTCAAATTTCCAAGCCATATTTTGCACAGAATTGTTGTCATGCTCGAAAGTGCTGCCTGTTTCAAGATTTCTATGTTGGTTACTTTGTCTTGGAAGGTGATGCCAAGGATCTTGCGCAAGCGTCTCAGATGACAGACATTGAGCTACTTCGCTTGTCCTGTGACCCATAGAGGAGGGTGCTCAGTATGCATGCTTCATAAATCCTAATTTTGGTTTTTCACTGTGAGCATTTTGTTATTCCATGCTCTCTTGCTGAGTTTATCGAAGGCTGTAGGGGACTTTCCAACCTGATATATACTTCTTCGTTCTGGGAGGCTGTCGAAGTCGTTATAGATCTGAAATAGCAGACATTCTTTACAACTTCCAAAGGCTTGTTGTCCAGCATGATGTTCAGTTATGTGATATCAAGGATATATCATTGGAAAATATTACAATGTTCTCATATATATGACAGAAACAAATACATCAAAGCTACGTTGATATCAAAATATAGGAGAGTGTTTATAGATATATGATGTTAATATGTGTGATAAGAAAATGTCGAGCTGTGTCATTTTGTGCCAGAATACACAATCTTCTGGCCTCTGATTACAAGAGAAAATGCTTCACAGTCTTCTGAAAGGTGCTCCATCATTGGCAGTAGAGTCGACTCCCTGTGAGCAACAAATGCTGCGCCATCTGCAAAGAGGAAGTCTCTGTTGAAGGTTGACTTTGACTTGGGTTTTGCTCTGGGGCGTGCAATATTCAAAAGACCCCTATCAGTTCTTCAGTAAAGGTAGACACCTTCAGCAGCAGTCAAAGAGAAAATATATCCATTATTAAGCGCTTGATCTGAAGCCGCATTAACTTTCTGAAAAACCTCTCTCCGCTAAATTCTTCAGCCGCTTCAACAGTATTTAGGGAAATACTTTTCCTGTAATACTCAGCAATGAAATGCCTATCTAGTTGTTGCTATCTCGCTCGTCTCCTTTGTTCTTATACAGGGTCACTATGTTGGCATCATTCATATCTTGTGGGACCTCTCCATGCTTGCAACAGGGAGTCAAGAGCTTGACGATATTCTTGTTCTCTTTTATAGACATATGATGTCAAATGTAGATGGTATCGAGAGTAAATGATATCAAAATACATTACCAAGACACGTGGTATGTGGTATTACGTATATATGATAAAGAATATATTATCTATTGGTGCGTAATAATCTAGATACGTGATGAAATATACATCAATAGAAGAGTAACGTGGTCTTGCGTTACTATACAACGGCAACACCGAACTCAGCATCACATATGATGGTTATTGTAATGCTAACAGTAATGCAAACGTTACTAGGAGATGTTCTAAGAGATTTCTAGTTGGTAAATAAATAATTATTGGAATATATTTCATTAATAAATATATATGTCTACGTCATCAATTATATTGTAAAAAGAATCTTTGAGCCAAAATTAATTATTGATTTTATCATTATTTCTCTACTACTAATTTGTGTAAAGTTAAATGGCTATACACATACACATGTATGTATATATATATACACATACACGCATGTATGCATATATATATATACACATAAATATATATATATACACATAAATGTATATATATATATACACATAAATGTAT
>NC_068997.1:56918408-56927129 GCF_001194135.2 Octopus bimaculoides | reverse complement strand
CGTTCTCACTTTGTATTTCTCAGTAAGGCGATAATGAAACTAATATTTTATATTAAATTTTCTGAATTTTCCTGACACGTGACCAACCCAATAACCGTTCTTTTCTACCCAAAGAAATCTGTTTGCTTTCAAATTACTCGGGAGCTGAGGGAACACTTTAACAATAATCCCTCATAAAATGTTTTTACCAATTTCTTGTCTATTTCCAATGCCCTCTCAGGTGTAGCTCTGTGATTCTGAGACACCTCTAGTGACACGTTTGGAGAAATGGAAGAATATTGATATTTCCATCAAATTTTCTGTGCTGTGTGCCTTTTCTAGAGCTCCGTTATATATACTGAGCGTTCAAATCTGTTGACAGTTTTGAATTCCTGGATTCGTGTGGCTGGTGGTAACAATGTTGTTTATATCTCATGGATTCAATATAAATTTATGAATGTGAATCGTGCTTCTGTTGTTGTTCAGGTTTAATCTAAATGGTATGTGTTGCATGTCGGTGAAAGTTAGCTCAAAAGTCAGAATTTCTTGACAGTCGGTTCAGTAGCATGCAGTTAAGTAGAAAAATTACACTGATGCGTGTGGATAATGAACCTGATTAAATTTTAAACCATTAAGGTCTGTATAAATAAATGGAATTGCAGACGAAACTTATCTGTCACACATATGAGCAAATTCAATCACCCTACATTACTAAAACTCATAATTCTAATGAATATGGAGAGATTATTCGGTGGTACGTAGGTGAAGTAGTTAGGTCTTCCCTGTCTTCTGTCGTTACATTTTCTTACACTTAGAACTCTACTTTTTGCTTTAAACGGGGAGTAAAAAAAAATCCTTGAAAATTGCTGTGAATTATACAAACGTAAACATATATACATTCATGCATACACACACACACACACACACACACACACACATTCGTGTGAATATGCACTATTACATAGGCGCCCTTATGTACTTAAACCTATTCGCATATATGCATATATATGCAAACACACCCATAGATATATGCATACACACATACATATATATGTACACATATACACACGTACACTTGTGTGTCTATATATATATATGTCAGGTCATCCTATAAGTTCTGTCTGAATTTTGAACAAAGAAAACAAGTGATCAAATGTTATATTTAATTGAAATTTAATCATCAGTATACTTTCCCTGATTATCTATGACTTCCTTCCATCTATTTACAAGCTTTCTAGTCCCATCAATGTAAAACTCTTTTGGTTTCAAATCGAAGAACTCTGAAATGAGTAGTCGTTGGGTAGTTCTATACTATCACACGACACTATTTTGCATTTTTGTATTATAAGCATTTTTGTCCCAAGTTCGATTCCTATGTCCTTACTAAATATCTGCACTGTTTTAACTCGGTCCTTTATTTCACGTTCGGTCTTCCCCAAAGTCTAATTCATCCATATAGAACGGATGATTTCATTCTCCTCCACTCTTTAATGTGTGTCCCATTACCATCATCATTATTGTTGTTATTCTTCTTCTTCTTATAATTATTATTGTTAAGGCGGTGAGCTGGCATTATTTTTAGCGACATTTCGTCCGACTTTACGTTCTCCTGCCGAAGTCGACGTTGCCTTTCATCCTTTCATGGTCGAGCAATAAGAACCTGTGGAGCCCAGGGGTCGATCTAATCGAATCATTCCTTATACCAAATTACTGGCCTTGTGCCAAATTTTGAAGTCATTACCATCTTCATCATCATCATCATTACAACAATCAGGTGGCAGAATCGTTAGCACACTGGACAAAAATGTATAACAACATTTCTTTCAGCTTAACGTTCTGAGTTCAAATTGTACCGAAGTGGACGTTGCCTTTCTTGCTTTCGGGATCGAGAAAATAGTAGTCGTGTTCTGTGGTCGAAGTAATCGGCTACATCCCATCCAACAAATTTCAGGCCTTGTGCCTATATTATAAAAGCGGTTAACAGAAATTTTAAAGGGTTGCACAAAATACTTGGGGGTCATATATTCCAGCCCTTTAATCCCTGATTTCAAATATCACTGAAATCAACTTTGCTTTCATATTTGAGGTGTCGATAAAAGGAGTCTCCTATTAAATAGTAGGGTAGAATGATTTCTAGTGACAGAGACCCTCTCATTTCATGTCTTGTGCCAATGCTAGAAATAGCTTTGCAGTCGTTTAACAAAGAATATCGGTATAAGTAAGTCTATATTCGGATCACAAATGATCCATTCCACTTTATTACTTTATTCGAGTGAGTATCTAATCTTGAAGAGAGGATTTCGAGCTTATGTTTCTTGTGCTAAATAAGTAATTACGTTTCCGAAACAAAATTAGTGACAATATCTCTCGGAGACATAATCAGAATGAAAAAAATAACGTAGCATTCATTAATATCTTATTTATCTCAGGTTATGTAGGGTGTGGTCTATGCTCCTTGCATCAAATATGCTAACAAAATCTCAGTCATTGTTGAGCACGTAGATGGCGTCTCTGATTTACTTTATGTCTAAAGACTGCCTGATGCCGCTCCGACGCTCGGCTTCGTATCTTTACATCGTCCACAAATAGCCTCCCACCTGATATGTTGAAACTCTGTCTCTCCTCGTGTTAACTTCCATTCCTTTTCGCACATAAGTTTCTTAGAATGTATCTTATTTCTTTCCATCTCAGTAACAAATCTAAAGTACAAATGCGATGCTTCAATACATCAGCATCTGATAAGTAAAGTGAAACCTTATTAACTTCGCAACAAATATGACCTCATTAATTCATTAGCTGGAAAGAAATTGATTTATACGAAGAAGTGATTAAATCTCCATAGAAGAGTGCACTATCAATAAGTAGGCTTATTCTAAATCTTCTAGAGTTCATTAAAGCTTTACAATTTAATTTCTATTTCCTGCCATAGAAGGGGGAGAAATTTCGATTCAGATGATACTGTGTAACGTTGAAGAAGCACATTTACTCACACACACACACACACACACACACACACACACAAAGAAAATTTAGGTGACTTATGTACGTAAATTGAAATTATTTACCTTGCTCGTTATTAAGGCAATAAGCGATCAGTTTATATTACTGTAATACTGAATAGTAAGTACTGTGTATAGCATTGTATGTTAATGTGTGCTACATTAGGTTTTCGTAATTGAAGGGAGAACGAAAAGGAAAAAGAGTCGACTAATATACGGCTGATGATATTGATGATCAATGCTGCTACTACTACTACTACTACTGGGAAATAGCAGGCAGTGACTTTCATAGCTTCCGATCTTACCTAATTACAAATGCAAACATTTAAATGTTATTTAGTCTTATTGTAAAAGATAGGCGATGCCACAGCCATGTTTGTCAGCTGCTTGACCTTAACCAGTTGAGCATGTCCTGTTAGTGGCAGGTGTTTTGTGCATCAAACAAAAGTAGCGGGGAAGCATCATATTCATGTGTTGAAGGGGTTTCTTTGTTTTCCTTTTAATAATTCGCACCTAGAAACATGGGTTTTTTGTTTCTTCATCCTTTAACAACCCTTATTCATGCAACTTTTTTCAGTGGGATGGGCAACCTATCTTGAAGAACATTCTAACTGGGCCCCACCTTCAAGGTTATGCACTGATTATGACATAAGGTGACCATATTAGAAAGAGGAAAGATGATCAGAAACTTGTAGGCGCTTATTGAAATCATATAGATATCTAAGGTTACCGTTAGAAACCCGCTACACAAAGATTCTATCAGAAATAAGAAGAATTCTTCGCGAATTCGAATTATAAAATTGTGATTAGATTATGATAAATGCCGTCTGTGATGTTTTGAAAGATATCCTGTAATAATTGTTAATAGTGAAGATGAAAGAATATAAGAAAATACCAAAACAACACCAGAAAAACGTAAAAGTAAACGATGAAAAGTAAAGAGTAAAATGTAATGATCAAGAAGGAGGGAAGTTACGGCAGTTTTGCTGAAAGTTCTAAGTGATGGTCATTAGAAGACAGCCAGTGATGTTGGCAGAGCATATTTTTTTTTATTATTGTTGTTGTTAGTGTTGCTGTTGCTGGTATCGTCGTCATCGTCGCCTTCCTCCTACTCATCATCATTATCATCATCTTCTTCATTTTACTATTATTATTATTGCTAATATAATAGAACTAAAGTGATATTTCAGAAGAAGAATATTAGAAGGGGGCTAACCACCACGTGATTGGTGAAGTTAATGTGTGGTTATGCGTAAGAGAGGGAAAGTGAGAGATAGAGAAAGGCGGGAGAGGGAGAGAGAGAGAAAGCAAAAGAGAGACTTGTTCGTAGAGATAGTGATAGAATTTATGAAAGATGGAATTCACGAAAGTAGAAAGTGAAACTACGATTATGTGTTTTTTTTCCTCGTCCATCGCATCGCCATAAAAATAATCTCTGGAGAAGTGAAAAAACCCCAAAATAATATAAACTACGTATGAAAAAAAAAAAGAAAAATAGTGAAAGAAAGACGCACAAAAAATAAAAAAAAATAGAAGGAATGAAGCAAAATGAGAATTCTGAAAAGAATTCATTGATACGGATAGATTTGGCAAGAGAAATACTGAGAATTGAAATGAAAAGAATCACAGAGTATATTACACACACACACATACAATACGTAACATAATACACGGGCATACGTGGCCTCTGTCACATGGACGCTTGAACGAAGCACAGAAATACACATACAACACCTACACTAATATGACATAGGCACAAACAGATGGACACACACGCACACACTCGTCCACTTCAACACATATAATACACATATCTATATCTACCTATATATATATATATATATATATACACACCCACACAAAAACATACACACAAACACACACACACATATATATATATATATATACACACACACCCACACAAAAACATACACACACACACACACACACATATATATGCATACAAACACATATATATGTAGTATTTTTATCTATCTATTTGTATGCATATATATATATATATATATATATATATATATATACATACACATCTATTTATGTATGCAAAGGGATGTACACGCATGCGCTTACATACAAGTACGCAAATATGCCTATATAGACATGCACAAATACAAACACACACTGAATTCTCAACACAATGTTAGTATTCGATATAAACGATGCTAGTTTAGAAACTGACAATAGTAAGGTACGAAAGCAGCTCTTCACATTAATTATGCGGCCATCATCATCGTCATCATCATCATCAGCATATTATCAACACCACGTTCATCATCATCATTGAAATCATCCTCAACACTACCTCCACCACCAACACAACCACCACTGCCACTACCATTGATATTTTTGTATGAAGTTTTTTTTTCAATCAGCAATATGCATAAGAATCTAATATTTTCACATTTCTCAGTCACATGTGGCATTCTGTGATTATTATTTCTCGCCCTTCCTCTGTCTTTCTTTCTCTCTCTCTCTTTCCCCTATCTCACTATACCCCCCTCTTTTTAATGCATTATCCCTTTTTATTAAAAACATGTTAGACATTTCTTTACCGCTTTTCTCAGACTAAGCCCTTTTCAGGGTTTCCTTGACGACAGATTTGTAGCGTTAACCGTTCATGCGTTACCTTACTCTGCAGTTTGTCACTTTAACTGCATTACTGTAGTTTTCGTTAAACTGCAATTGTGGTTCAGTGGTTGAAGGAATTTGAAACTTCGGCATCTAGAAAGTTACCAATTGTTCTCTGCTTCATGTAATCGGTGGCATTTATGCTCCCAGCGTGAAGTGCCGGAAAATACTGCTGAGCATTTTGTCTCAATAATGATGATGATGATGATGATGATGATGATGATAACGTTTCACCATGGGTGAAACTGTATGGCATATTATCAGTCACTGTACGCCACTATCCCAGAAAGAACCTAAGAGATGTCATGACAATATAGCAAGGATTGTCCCCATTGGACACTTTGCAACAAGTATAGACCTGAGAGAGCAAAAAAGTGACTCGAACATAAACCCGAAAGCGTCATCGAAAATGATAATGCAAAGATCCTATGGTATTTTATGATTCAGTGTGACAATGAGATAGAAAATAGGGAACTAGAAAGAGTCTTCATTCAGAAAGAAAACAAACTATACTGGATCATAGATATAGCATGTCCAGCTGACAATGTACGCGATAAGGAAGAAAGAAAAGTCGATAGATATGAGCCCTGGGAACAGTGAGCAAAAACCTAGAAAAGTACATGGAACAAATAGGGGCTGCAATAAGTCTGGAGCATTTGCAGAAAACAGCACTGCTTGGAACCACTCGAATACTCTGAATGGCGCTCGAAAAATAAGAGGTGTTACCTTAGTTCGCTGGTAGTGAACACCAGGCACCATAGTACAACTCCAGCATTACAAGCTGTGCAAAGACAATAAATAATTATTACTATCAGTCTGAGGTCCTTGTTGTGACTTGACAAATGACTTAAGACTCCGGTGCATTTTTACCTACACTGTGTTACGAAGGAATAAGAAGTAGAGTTAGCTAGCTTAGATATAAACTCCTATGTGGATGTCATAAATTGCACCATCTCTCTCACTTTGCTTATTTTGGCTATGAGAGCCAAACAATCTCCGTGTTAGTGACTGTGAGCTTTCTTTAAATATTATATAAAAGATCTCTCCTTTTGTAAAAGGTTTTCTACAGTACAGGATAGGGCTTGTTTCTCAACCACGAAAAAGTCTCGTATGTCTCAAACAGCATCAAAATAGATCGTGGAATATTCCAGGATGATTCACACTCCCCTCTTCTCTTCTGTCTGTCCCTCAATCGGAAAATAGTGATAATATTTATAATAATAACAACTACAACATTTGCAATAACAACAATAATAAGAAGAATGAAAAGAAAATTTCTATTTTTATTCGACAATTCTATGGTACTAATATTGATTACTCTTTAGTAGTAGTAGTAGTAGTAGTAGTAGTAGTAGTAGTAGTAGTAGTAGTAGTAGTAGTAGTCGTCGTCGTCGTCTGTATATATTTCAGGTCAGAGATAACAAGACGAACCTAAAACATCTGTAGCTTTGTCAATCCTGTTCTCAACCAATTCGTAATGTAGATCATTCATTAGACTGAAAACTGCCTAATCTAACGCCTTCTCATCTCTTGTTATATTTTAATATATTATCAGGATACAATTTCTGACGGAATAACCATTATTGTTTTCGAACAATATTGAAAATTAATCAATACGTCTGCTATATTTTGTGCTGTAGACCCATTGGCACTGTTCATTCTCAAAAGGATTTATTTTCCAAACTATCTTTCAGCACATACTTCACTGATTTGTTTGTTTCCAAAGCGTAACGTCTCTAAGAGATCGATAGGTATGTTAGAAGTAGCAGTGAAATCTCTCTCAAATCACTCTATTTTCTTAGGTAAGAAGGGCACCCTGTAAACGTGTAGCCCAGCATAAAACGCTAAATACGTCTGCTTCTCATTTTATCCTGTTTGTACAATCATCAAACACTGGGAGTGAAACGAAAACAATACCGACCTCAACAAGATATAATACATTTTCTAAGTGAAAAATAATACATTTATCCACTCTCAAGAGACTGCATTGTGACCCTTTGTGACTAGGATCAATGTCCCAAATCCGACATTTGTGACTAAAATCCTCTGCATTAGTAGACTAATTAATTATATAGTTTCCCCACACAGAATTATATTATAGCATGTCTAAATTCTCAGATTTAATGAGTTTAAGAATATTTATAAATAGAGCTGGTGGCAATAGTTTTAGTGTTTAGATGAAAGTTTGGAGATATTTGGCACTGATACTATAGAGCCAATATTTCTGAGATAATCTTTGCCTTCAAGAAAGCAACGTGTACTATATATACAAAGTAGAACTGTTGAATACATGTATAATACAACGGATTAAAAGTTAATCTGTTCTCTTGAATTAACTCAGTGTAGTATAAAGGTTGCATGAGGTCAAAATGTATTCAATGATAACAAAAATCCGATACACTTTCTATGTAATATATTGCCAAAATGTTCTTACTACTCTTCCCAAATTTATTTCGTTTTATTGTATTCTCCCTAAAATAAATATTTTTCCTCGTTTAGACATTTCACTCGACATAGAAATGTGTAGTTAAGGTATTGAAGTAACAGATTTTCTTATTTGTGCCTAAATCTCGCAGAACGAGTTTAATTTGTTCCATGACCGAGCTCAATTTTCCCCATTAAAATTAATTAAAATATAATTAATCCGTTCCAGCGTCCAAAAACCACCCAAAAATAATTTTCTACGGATTTTAAAACAAAAAAGGCCTTAAAACCTGAGTCACCAAGCCATTCTTCACCGATTGAGTGAAACTTATCTTCGGACTAGCAGTGAAAACGTACCTTCTGGAGAATTATCTTCCTCTCAAGGCTCTTCTCCTCCTCGACAAGGGTCCTGCTCGAATTCCATTTCTTACTCTCGTGTATCTCTTTCTCCCACCCATACCCCTCTTCCCTCTCTCTCACTCTTTCTCTTCCTCTCTTTCTCCCCCATACCCACCTTCCCCCTCTCTCAATCCACCTTCCCTCTCTTATACCCACCCTCTCTCCTCCTCTCCCCTCCCATACCCATCTTCCCTCTCTCTCACTCTCTTTCTCATCCTCTCTTTCTCTTCCTCTTCCTCCCCCCATACCCACCTTCCCCCTCTCTCAATCT
>NC_068997.1:56911481-56917146 GCF_001194135.2 Octopus bimaculoides | reverse complement strand
TATATATATATATATATATATATATGTATGTATGTATATATTGCACACACACGGAGGTAAACAGACAGGTAGTCAGACAAAAACATAAGTAGACATATGGAGAGAGAGAGAAAGAGAGAGAGAGAGAGAGAGAAAGAGAGAGTGAGAGAGAAAGAGAGGGGAATGTATATAAGTGAGTGTATATATTTTTTTAAATGGTTTTATATTTTGCCTGAACAAAATTGAAAACCTATTCTTGAAGATCTCGTGCCATCACAGACATGGTCGACTGTTCTTGTCAACAATTGACAAGTAATCAAGGATAATGACTCAAATAATGTAAACAATTGTTCCGAAATAAGAACGGTTTTCCCTGATGCCTGAGTGGAAAATGTGTTATGTTACCAGTGAGTAGGAATATGATGACAGTTTGAAATATTCAAACTGTCCACATTTAGAAAAGCTGCTGTCTATTTTATTGAGATAATAATAACATCCAACCAAACCTAAGGAAACGGAGTACTATTTGGAACTAATTAGCAATAAATAATTATTGTCCTAAAGCTACTATTAATAGATACATAAGGTAATTCCTACATTATAATCACGTTGTTTCGTCCTCTAAGACTAAGTTTTGACTTTTGTATAAATATTTATGATACGCCAGCTGTCCATCAAACAGCATCTGAAGGTAGCAGTGTGCAGAAAAGTATTTGGGGGTAACTGTGTGCACGCATGGCTATGCAGTTAAGAAGTCATTGTTGCAGCATCTGCCTCGCTTTCAAGCTGATCTTAATATCAGTTCACCCTCGCACAGATACCTGTCGACTAATGCAGAGTGAGTGGAATTTTGCAGAAAATAAATTGAAGGTCAGATTGTATATGTTCTAAGACATTAGACAGAAACTTCCACATGCTATAACCCGACAACCTCCCAGCGGGTGTCTTCAGCGAAGATGAAATTAAATTTCATAGTATTTCCAGTAATAATGTCAAATATTTACTCCCAATCACACAAAAAATTTATATAGAATTGGAACCTACTGTAATTTTGCCTCCATAAGCTTGACATATTTCAACATAAAAATAGTTGCTTCGGACATGACATTCCTAAATAAAATATTGAGTGGCATATAAAACTACTGCAGTTAAGGGTTATAAAATCTTGAGCGATTATATCGGATTTCCTCAGTAGGAGGATTAACAGAAATCTGTCTGTCCGTCTATCTATCTATCCATCCATCCATCTATCTATATAACTATGTATCCAAGCATACGTATATTGAAAGTACGGTTGTCAGATTGAGTCTAGAGTCTCCATACACTATAAAATACAAGATCTACGACACGAGTAATACTGTAACACTATAAACACTCTGGGTGTTGTGTTGCTATACATTGTACGTATATATATCAACAATATATATATATATATATATATATACACATACATATATACACGCACACATATACGCACACAAATATATATATATCTATATACACATACGTGTATATATGCATATACACACTTACACATACGCACAGTGATACATACACCGATGTGTGTTTAAAATAAAGGTAACTAAAATATGACTGAATGATATTTAGACTTATACAAGCGTGACATTAAAAAAAAAACTCACAAATATATAATCATAAGAAACAAACAAAAGCAACAAAACCAATTTGTTTCATATTTTATCGAAACAATAGGCATAAAATGAATCAAAAATAACCCTAGCTTCATTCACAAACACACTCATATGCACACACACACACACACACACACCGACTCATACGTACAGGTCCAGAGAAGGAAGCGTACACGCATGCACACATACAAATGCATCACTTAAACAGACGTAAGCTATCACATTCACAAACACAGACATATTTGCATACACACAGTTACACAAGTGCATACAGACAGTAATGCAGGCGCATACACATAGTTACACAGGACATACACTCTTACACGCACACACTTGTACATAAGCGCACTAATATATTTACGCTAATCCTTTTACAGACGCAGATACATGTATCCTTACACATATAGACACATACTAAAATATTCACAAGCTTACGTATATCAACACATGCTCAGCAACACACGCTAACTTACACACATACGTGAAAGCAAATATATAATTACAAACACACAAATACACACAAACGAACACAAAACCACATACATACATATAGAGCCAATCAGAGAAATGTCACATGACCAACTTACTCCAACAATTATATAAACAGAGAAACCAAAATATAGCAAAATTTGTTTCTCCTTTTCACTGTGAAGTGATTCAAAATTAAATGATAAAATAAAATATCCCTGAACATACAAAAACTATATAAGCACAACAACGCCGATAATAATAATAATAATAATAGCAGCAGCAATAATGGTAGGTATATGCTGAGCGATAAGTAATAAAGTAATAATGTATAACAAACAGTTAGAGTCTAAATGTCAATGCATTGAATTTTTACTTAGAAATTAATTACTTTTCTTGACAATAAGTTAAAGTAAGTTGCCTACAGGGAAACTGTTATTGAAATTACGAAATACACACACACACACACACACACACACACACACACACACACGCATATAGTCAGATAAACAAATACATAAAGAAATATGTGTGTATACATGTATGTTTGTATGTGTGGTATGCATGTGTTCATGCACACAAACACACAAATGCTCAAATACATACGTATTATATATAGACAGACACAGATATATGCATATATAGAATATTCTCAGTATGGATCTGGGAAGACCGTGGTTCAAATACGACTAAATACAGAATTTAGTAGTAAAAGGTATTTTGCTGTTGATTTTACCTATGTATGTATATATATATATATATATATATACATACCCACCCACAAAGACAAGGCGTTTGTATTACATATTCCCTATATCTTTATGTGAACGAGATTCAGTTAAATATTTTCGATAGTTTTTCCTCGAGATCATTTGCTTTCCGTTCTTGTGTGCCCAGCCTAAAACAACAAAAAAAAAAAACACAAAAGAAAATTCCTCCCTGGTTATTCCATATCATATAAACAAACCAGACTTAATTCCAGGTCTTTTATTCGGCATGTACACGTGAGTACAGTTAAATAGATTCTCTAAAATTGTAAGGAAATCATAAAGGCTACACGGAATCATAAGCATATAAGGAAATTATAAATATGTTATTGTCCTGGAAATCAACTGGGCCATGCTGCAATCTGATGAGTTACAGACAGGAGAATGTAGTGAACCATAGTCTGCCGGTAACATTAGCAAACTGTGAAGGAGAGCTGCTAAGCCAGTTGTTATACTACTTTCAAAACTCTCTGTTCTCGGGAAAATGGCGAATGTGCCAAATGAGTAGCAAGTCATTGCTGTGCCATCATTAAGATTCTTTTTCTTCTATTTTTCCACCGGGCTCTTGAAGCTCTGTTAGAATTTACAGAGTTTAAAGTAGATTTACTTCGCGAGAATACAAGCAAAGGCAATATTAGGAATACATATTCTCAGTTTTAACCAAATATGCAGATTATAGAATTTTCTCTTCACTACTCAATGTATTGACCCTAAATCTGGTCCCTTTTTATCCATACCACATCGAAGTTTTCTAGTTTAGATGTTACGAGATTTGTCTTTTTCGTTTCATTTCTCTTTGTAATTGAATTCAATTTTGATTCACGGACAGCTGAAAGTTTTCTGTTGAGAGCAGGTCTACTAGTTACATTAGGACACTGTTATACTGAACATCAGTACTACCACCCCCTCTGTAGCAATATTACTTTAATTACTGTCTTGCTTGATGTTTCGGATTTACCATTACGACTTATAGTAAAACGTTTTTTGTAAAAACGTAACAATGATAATGTGCATTAGTTTCACTGATTCGCAATTTTTACACAGACACGACGGGATATTAGTGTTATTGTACAACCTGCTGACTAGTCACTCAACAATTCAATGTTATATCAGTGTTAAATGGTGCCATTGTACAGGAATAATCTAAAGCAAATAGAATCAGCATGCATTTCAAAACAATAATTCTTTTCCTTCCGTCTTCTGTACAATAGAAAACAAATAGAATTGTAACTAACAATACTGAGGCAGACATGAATTTATTTTGAAACTTGACGCAAACGACTCAAAGTGTTCTTAAGAAAACAAATAGACTTTGTCAGTCACTTCTCATTTTCATTTTGAATAGAATCCTGAATAAACTGGTGTCCAATTAGTCAGAAATTTCGCTCTATATCCGCTGATAACATGACCAATCTAGAAGTAAAAAGAAAAGAAAATATGATAAAGAAATCAGGGAGAGGCAATCCCCTAAACAATTGAAGTTTGTCAGTGTGAAATGAACAAATAATTAGGAAAAGCAGCGAAATGTTAGGATTGGATGACATCATTTTAGTTGCACCTCATCGATTAACGTCACTCAACATGTAAGATGTGTGCAAGAACAAGAACATTGGTACATTATCTCTCGCGATTAGAAAATTTAGACTAACGACAAAAGATGTAATTAAGGTTAAGGCTGAATGGTAAGAATGATAACGCTGAAAGCTACCAGATAGTGACTTATTAGCAAAGAAGACTGCGTCGAATTAGCAGCCCTCTCTTACTCGCATTACTTCTAGCAAAAACCGATATTATCCATTCCACTGTAACTTTAATGTTTGTTTGTTTTTTTTCTGAGGAGCAACGTTAAGTAACGGTAAGGAAAATAGTAATTTAATTACAGTCGGAATATGCTTGGGGAACGTTCGAACCGGAGAACAAGCTGCTGAATGCGTTTTGTGACGGAAAATATATCAGCTTGCAGCGCTACAGACCCAAACCGTTAGATGCAAGTATTTCAGAGTAGTTATCACCTCCTCTTCAGACACCGGGCAAATGGCGCTACGAGGTGATTGAAGAGACTAATTCTCTCATACTTTTCCAGTTGACAAAACACAGTGAGTAGCTTGTTCACCGGTTTCAATATACGCCAAGCATATTCGTATTGATAATAAAATTACTATTTTAATGTTGTCATTTCGTAGAGTAGCAAGGTAAAAAGTCGCTGTACAGGTGAATACTCGAAGAACATTTATTGGCTATAGTTTTTCCAGCTTTTCTAAAGATTTACTTTGAAAACATATTCCATTCACTATCAATCACAAATTTAATCTCAGAGTAACATTTTTTGAAAGCAAACTAGAGGCATTCATTTCTAAATTAGAGTAAATTTACTATATTTTGTACCAGTTCTCTTCTTACCCTCTCGTAACTATTGAGTCATGCATTTGCTTGGTTTTTCAACTTCCACTCCTCCCTATACCTGCTTCTGTATATTTACATCATTTTTTCCATGGCGATTCATCAACTTCATTGCATACAAGTATCAAATGCAATCAGAAAGAAAGAATATCAACACATGCTTGTGTCTGGCTGTCTAACCATCCATCCAATCTGTTAATTCTACCTGCATATACACACGCACACACATACACACATAAATGCATACATACGTACATACATATACAGACACATTTATGTATGTATGCATATTTCTATGTATGCATATTTCTATGTATGCATGTATACAGGGAATGAAAGACAAATTGATAGATAGATGTATAGATAGCTATATATATATATATATATATATATATATAT
>NC_068997.1:56894207-56911367 GCF_001194135.2 Octopus bimaculoides | reverse complement strand
TATATATATGCATATATATATATATGCATACGTAGGTATGTATATACATATGTGTGTGTATATGTATATAATGATTACATACATACATAGACTGGTATCTTTGGATGTATATGCTTTCTGTTTATTTTCCATGTAAAAGGTTTTTTGCGTGCCGCATAATTATTGGATTTGTTGCCAATTTAAATAAAATATTGGGGAGAAAGTGATTCTGTCAATAGTCATTAATTTTATTTTCTAGAGTAAAATCCCGAGCACCATTTGAATAACAGAAGGTAATACATGTATGCATACCTCTTTTTTGCTTACATACAGAGAAACACGGGAACGTGTGTGTGTGTGTGTGTGTGTGTGTGTGTGTGTGTGTGTTTACATAAAGACACGCATGCACACACTCATATTTGCCTGTCTAATTTCACAGATATAACATTCACACCCGCACACGAGCACAAAATATGCTTCGCTGAAGTTTTTTAAGCTGGTAAATCTGAAATGAATAAATTCTCAGTTACACATAAACACGATATTTCAACCAATCTCTCTATATTTGTCAGTATCAAGTATACAAACATTAATATGAGTGGCTGTGTGGTGAAACGTTTGCTTCCCAACCACATGGTTCCGCCTTCACTCTCACTGCGTGGCATATTGCGCAAGTGTTTTCTGCTATAGCCTCTGGCCGACCAAAGCTTTTTGAGTGGATTTCGTAGAGACGGATACTGAAAGAAGCCCGTCGTGTGTATGTGTGTGTGTATATATATGCGTGCGTGCGTGCGTGCGTGCGTGCGTGCGTGCGTGTGGCCGTAACTGAGCGAATCGGCAAAAATGACCGATAGAATAAATATTAGGCATACAAAGATAAGTGCTGGAGTCGATTTGTTCGATGAAAATCAGTGCTCCAGTATGGCTGTAGTCAAATGACTGAAACAAGTAAAAAGAAAAAAAGAATATATACATATGCATGTGTTTGTTTATATATACATAATTTTGGGATGGAATTTATCAATATTTTGCATCGCTACGCGGGTTTCCACAAATTACATGTCTCTTAAGATCACAGTCCGCATTCTTGGGATATTTACAGTATAATCTGTAGTATCAGTGGGCATCGGGTTAATGATCTTCATGGATTCATTTCTTCAGTCGATATGATATTAATGGATGTTATATCCGTTAATGTTACACTGTAATCATTGCAGTAATACGGACTGTGATCTTAAGAGACCACTTAATCTATGGAAACGCGCATAGCGATGCATAAAATATTTATAAATTCTATCCAAGTATTATTGTTATTATTATATTTATCCTACATTATATTGGTACAGCTCGATGCAATACTTTCCTTAAGATGTGCGCTGTCCCCAGTCGGGCTGCTTTTTGCAAGACATCAATCTTGCATAAAATACTCAGTTGCCTTAAGTTTTGAAGTTTCAGTGGGATTGAGCCCAACGCTCACTTTTACATTACCCACTTTCCATACAGTCTTGCCCTTTCCACTTTCAATTCGGAGTACTTGGCAATATTTTCAACCTCTTTACTCACAACATTCATGTCATTTGGTATGGTTATAGCAATGATCTGACAGTATTTGCCTCTCTTATTCAATAAGACAATATCCGGCCGACGGTGTTCGATTACATGATCCGTCTGAAAAATTATAGTCCCAGATTATCATTACTTTTCCATCCTCCTGCATAACGTTACTTGGTACATGCTCATACCAGTTCTCTGTTACTTCATATTGGTATTTACGGTGGAAAATGAAGACGCCGTATTCACCAGCGAACGTTTTACACACCATTCCAGGACTACCTACCAAATTATTACAATTGTGAGAACGATAACACAGCCTTTCCAGGGCCTCCTCACATTCTATTGTTACCCCCTACTGAGAGTGTTTCAATGCTATTTGCAGGGCTTTCTATCCAGTTGCAAATCGATTGGTTGGGCGTAAACTTACATCAATCTTTGCCTCAATAATCATAATTGAGTAGAATCATTAAGAGTACTTCAAAGCAATTCAGCCCCGAGCAACGCCGGGCACTTCTGCTTGTATCAGATAAATTAAAAGACTGGCTTATTAGCAATTATAACCTAAAGGCTAAAATAATAGAAGTCATAAAAATTCAAGAATGTACTGCCTTGTATCGCTTATGCTAAAATAGGAGTTGAATTAACTCCAAAGCAACTTAAATACTATACTCAATGACTTGAAAATCAGCACGTGTTTTGAGTGGGTTTTCTTATAAGATTGACAAAAGAAATTGAGTTTAACCGTTGGCGTTAAAAGCCGCTGATGAGAATTAAGGTGGTATATACCAAAATTCGAAATCGCGATACGGCTATATACGTTAAGGACTTACCTCCCTTCGCTAGTCATTAAGTATAGTGCTTTAGTAGCTTTGGAGTTAATTCATTTTATTATAAGCGGTGTTAGTCAGCACCCTCCGTCACTTCTGTGTCTGCTATTAATTTTGCCTTATATGTGTGTGTGTGTATATATATATATATATATATATATATATATATATATAATGTATACAGAGACAGACAGATTCCTGTACAGGGACTAATATGCATTCAGTAAAATTTCAGTAATTATTCGTTGAGAAAAATATCTCAGCATTCACTGAAGAATATTCCTTTCATATGGACCTGAAGTCTCCAATGAATCGCTCTCATTGTATAACATACCAATACATTTGTAACAGCCTAAAACAAATCTTTACAACAATTTAACCCACGCATCACAGTCACTTGACAATTTCTAGAAACTGATTTCAATTATAACTTATTAAGCTTCATCTTGTTTTCATTAATATCCTGCTCAGTCTCCAGATTGCAGGCTTCATAAAGTTTATTGGTTATCCACATTGGCAAACAATCCCTCTCATTTTCTTTTCATTTTCTCTTACCCCTTTCTCCTTCAGTTCAATATAGATCTTGTGTGTATATCTGTAAGCGTTAATGTTTATTTACCAAATTGATGTGAATGTGCATATGTGACGGTTTTCTGTATATTCCTATTTCCTTATATAGATGGTTCCTATGCATAGTTGCATGCAAACGTTTATGTGAGCTAAACTGCATATGAGGACACACCTTTAACTGTCAATCAGTGCATGTGCATATATTTATAAGAACGTGTGGTTTTAGAAGTGTGGGTGGGAGTGCAGGTATTTGCCTTTACGGCTGTGTATGAGTATATAGTCATCACTTATCTTTGTATGCAGTGATGTGAACTTCCGTATGTGCATGAGAAAATGTATGCTGCATGCATTTGTATGTGTGTCTTTATGAGATTCTGCGTGCTAGTATCGGGAATATAAGTGTGTGTGTGTATAGATAGATAAATACACACACGTATATACGTCCACTCACAAGTATAAATGTCTGTGTCTGATTGTGTTTGCGGGAATATGTGCGACTGTGTCTGCTTCTGACTTAGTCATTTAGCTATCACTTTCAATGTTACCAGACAAAATTGTTCCAACTTGTCATCTGTGATTTGTATTCTTGACAATGCCATTTCCTCTTCTTTAGAATTTATGAAATTATACAACATTCTCTTGAACTTTAACAATTTTTCACTATTCATATGGCTGGACAATAGAAAAAGCAATGAGAGAGAACATAACCCACAGAAGAAAACAGATATTCGGGGAATAAGAGAAAGTTTGTGTCTGTTATTATTCAAATATTTGATCTTGAATAATTCTGCAGCCCGAACTTTATCAAGTAGCGAAACGAAATAAAAAGCAATGCAGTCAAAGTGAAACCAAATCAAAGAAAAAGAAAGAAACAGCAAATTTTTATGACTTATGAAACTGCTGAGATAGAGTTATGTTTATAGCCCTCATTTATAATGTTGAAGCTATAAATATCTACAATTGTAGATTTTAATGGTATATACCATATATCACTGCTGTTATTAGTATGCATCGCAACATATTTCATTTCTCGATGGTATAACTTGTTACTGTTTGCTGTCTTGATGATGTAAATGGATATAATTTTGATGACATGATGGTATACATTTCTACGTATTTGTCTTGTTAATGAAAGCTACCACTTTCCATTCTTAAAATGACATGTCGTCTTCATGCTACATGTCTCTACAACTGTCTTTGCTTTGCCTACAATTTTCTTAGCCATTTTTTTTAGACTGTCTAAAGGATAACAGAAAAAAAACACAATTTATCTGTATTTATATAGTTTTGTAGGGATTACGAAGAACTAGGTAATTTTTCTATTTTTAAGATTTAGTGTGTGTGTGCGTGCGTGTGTGTGCGTGTGCGTGCGTGTGTGATTTCTATCTGAATCATGGCTACAAAGAGGCTCCCTCACTGACGATACGTATCATTTCATCTAATGTTTACTTCTTGCTATTTTATCTATTTGATATCATACAATTCTTTCGCTGTTGCTTTCTTACAATATATCACTGGTAAAATTCAGAATCTGTGCTTGCCTTCTTCATGATTTATAACCCTTTCCCATGCCAGCAGGGCGTAGAATGTCTTACAAATTTGCGCAATAACACATTGTTGTCACAGTATATACCCATCTTATATTCTTCCACTGAAAGACCCGGAAGGAAAAAGTAAGTATCTTCTGTTAACCAAGTAAACTACGGACCTCATATTTATGGGCAGTCTCCATTGGTATAGAAGATTGCTAGGAAAACTGAGAGAAACTGTTCTATCAATATATTGCAATTGTTCTTATATTTGGCGTCACTGCAGCAGGATGAGAAATCTGAAATAAAATCACGATAGGAAGCAAGTTTATTGGTGTTAAATATTTTTTTTGCCATAGGATAATACGCATCTGACACTTCAGATTAACAATTCAGACAGTTCTCTGCCGCTGTTCATGTGGACCAAGTGTCTGCATTTGTATGTACAGGCCTGACGACGTGTATTTTGAGAAAATATTAACCGCTGTCTCTCCATAGCTATCTGCCCGCTCCACGCCACGGATGCTGTCTAAATGACACACAAGGGTAGAGGTGTTGCAGCTTGGAATCAATATCATCGCAGTCGCTGAACCTGCCGTTGGAACGCAAAGAACTTGACCAAATGCCACAGAACATTAAGCTCCGGCTAAGATATCCCTGCCAGGTCAACCTGCTACATTGGTTCATATAACATCGACAATGTGGCAATCAAGTTAACCTACCAACTCGCCGCTATGATTAAGTAGAGCCTAGGTGTCCCTAGACAGGTGAGAAATAACAGTCAAATATCATTAAAATTACGGCCTTCTACTTCACAATAAAAATGGATAATTAGATACACAAAAAAAATGGTGTAGTCAGTTATGGATAAAAATTTAATCATCGTTTCGTTTTTTCTTCAATTGACTTGAGTCTAAAGAGAACCATTTCAATCAACAAGAAAAACACTGAAAACACCTAGGAATAAACAAAGTGCCTTCATATCGACATTTGATATACTAGAAATAACAGCACAATATGCTCAAAATTTACATCATTTTGTAATGGACCAGGGCACTACTTTCAAATAACACACACACAAGTAAGTACTGCTGTCCATTCAATCATTTAAAGGTTTTCAAAGCGTGGCTCCAGCATGGCCTCAATCTAATGACTGAAGCATGTAACAGAACACCGAATGCTATTATACATCGCTGGTCACAATGCTCTTGCTTTGAATGATGCCTCCTCCCCGCCCGCTGGGTAGGCGAGTAGGCCAGTATTATCCGTTTTAGGGTTTCAGCAGGTTGGTCTGGAGCTACGTGAAATGAAGTGTTTTCCGCAAGAATGCAACACGCCTCCCGCTCTGGGAATTAAACCAACGATCTAACCACAAAGCTACATGACTTTCCACTTAGACACACACACACACACACACACACACACACACACACACACACACACACAAATATATATATATATATATATATATTAGTGGGAAAGGACATCAAAACGCAGGCAGGAATCTCAAGTCATTTATAATAATTTAATTAGGGTAAGGTTAATTTGAAGTCTTCTGAGATATCTGAAATGTTAGGCTAGCATGTCTGTACACTGGGTATTCTATCATCAGAGACGAAAGCTTGGAAAGCTTTTTCAATTGACCTTCTGGGATTGCAATTGATGGTTACTGAATTTGCTGAATAAATTCAAGTGTTCTGATGATTTCGAAGCGTTTAGAATGCTTTTGATGCTTTTGATACTGGTGATACGTTTCCAGCTTTAGTCTCTAACTCCTTCAAACTTTGTAGACGAAAGATCTGGCAACTTTTAAGACTCGAGCTATTTCTAAATCACCACGCTCAGCCTTTATAAATAACCATAATAATAGCATGCTTCTTCATTTCTTGAGTAATCTGAGGGTCTGCCATTATTATTTTCTGTAAACCGATTCCATCATCGGATAGTATCAGCCTCTCTCTTCAGGGAAGAATTTTGCAATAGAGGTGTTGACAGAAAGGAGCTTAAAGATGGAATGATTCCGTGCAGAATTAAGTGAATTAGAATGAGTAGTGGGAGGAGAAAGTAAACTTCAAGGTGAGGGGTTATTAATGAGGCTAGTAGCAGAGGTAGAAGGTGGGAGGAAGAGCGAAGGGTGGTTTAGGTACTATGTGAATGTTAACCATTGTATTATTTTGGATGAAGTCTATAGATTTAAAAGATGTGATATTGAAAATGGGAATGGCTATCATTTGAGGGAAATAAGTTGACTGGTTCAGTGGTTGACGGAAATTAGTAAGTTATGTAGAGAGGAATGAGAGATGAAGGGGTGATAGAGTGGGGGTGAGAAGTTGGTCAAAATAGTTGTTACAAGGATAAAGGAATTGGGCTGCTGTTGGAGAGGGTACACACACACACACATACGTACATACGTACATATCCAATATTAAGGATTAGAATGAATCAAGTATTTGGATAAACAGCAGCACAAGTTGAATAAATCTGATTGGCATCGAAGTAGATCCAGTGAAATAAACAGGGTATGTATACAGAGTGTTTAACCCTTGTGTGTGTTTTAATAGCTTATGGGATCATCGGAACGTGTACGTTGTATTGATCGTACAGTATCTGATACACTCTAGCATCTCTCCCTGGTCGGGATTCTAGTGAGGTGTATTATTAACAAATGAATAACAAACGAGGGTTAAGTGTCACTTTATTACAGCTGCTTCCAACGGAATCTATTAATAGATTAAATGAGTACATTACATCAAAATTAAAAATTCTTTTTTCTGATCATACATAATATTCCAAACAATATAAGGCAGAGCGTAAAGACGGAGGAAATGCCGCTAAGTATTTTCCCAGTCATATTAACGGTTCAGCCAGCTCGCCGACTTAAGTTGTCTGTTAATATTAAGAGCAAGCCGCGTAACGAGCTGACAGAATCGTGTACTACGATCTACGTGTGTACTTTTATGCACCAAGCACCTACATGAGAGGATCTCTGAAGGCTAATAATTCAGTATTCGGTGTTCTAACAAGACATCCACGTTAAATGGGATATAAAGATTATCTTATATATATATATATATATATATATGATGATTGAATATCACATTTCTCATCTAATAATATTAATATCTTCAAAATGTAAAAGCTAATTCTGATCGATTCTGTAAATTTGTTGTTGGTCACACAATTGTGATGAGGGGTATACCTATTTAAAACAAGTTATAACCAAGATATATTAACTCTGATAGTTGTTAGTTTTTCGAATTTATTGAGTAGATATAACTTCCACCCTCTACTATTTAAAAACTAACATTCTTCCTTACCCAGATCCCTATATAGAAAAATGTATAGCGTTATTAAACAAAGTATTTAGATATTAAATCTGATGTGTTCAATTTATGCACACCTTTCATCGATTCTTATGAATTTATTGAGGGTCATTAGATATAATTGTGGCACTTTTTTTCTCCTAATTTTCTTTTATTTGTTGTGGTGTTTTAATGCTTTACAAATTTCGAGCAGCAACTTCGTTTATTTTCTAGATAACATTAAATAATATTTATTTTCTCCTTCTTTACCTTTTTATTCTTCTTGTCTACTTCATCCTCTTTTTCGTCTTGTCTTACCACCACCACTTCGTCGGCTTCTTGTTCTACTCTATCTTCTATTTCTTCTTCTTTCACTACCTTATCTACTCCGTCTCCTTTTTCTTTTCCTTCAACTTTTT
The DNA here is from genome assembly GCF_001194135.2 of Octopus bimaculoides. Taxonomy (NCBI): domain Eukaryota; kingdom Metazoa; phylum Mollusca; class Cephalopoda; order Octopoda; family Octopodidae; genus Octopus; species Octopus bimaculoides. The sequence goes on along the minus strand of NC_068997.1, from coordinate 56,903,187 downwards.
CTTCTTTGTTACATTTATGTATTCATATATTTTATTCTGTATTTTTGTACATTTCGCAGACATTTCATTGAAAATTTAACTTTTTTTCAAATAACTGCTATTCAGATTGATTTCTTAGTTTATTTACCAAGAAGAAGTCTTATTGATTCAGCACTTTAGTCAAAGTAATATAATTTCTTCGTTTCATTATCTTTTCTTTCTGTTTTTGTTTTCAATATTCAGTTGAGAATCTTTAAGTTATTGCAATTCAATACAGATTCTTGTTCTTACATGTGTGTGATTAAATTGTGTTTTTGTTGCTTTTTTTTTATTAACTGTTCAAAATATTTATCAATCTTATTTTACAATTTAATAATTTGAATTTTTACTTAATTACTTTCTCTAATTCATAGTCAGAACTAATTTCTAAATAATTGTAAATTCTTCAATGTTTTAGTGTTAAATGAAACTTTTGCAAAATCATCATTTAAATTTCTTCACTAATTTTGTTGAGACGAAGTAGAAGAGTCTGACAGTAGATTGTCACCTGTGTATGACAGATTTTAGACTGCCAGCAGTTCAAATGATCCTTATTATTATTACCATTACGGAATGTCGTTCAGCGCTCCAATTTCGTCTGTCGGACCGACGAAACGGACTATAAGAGATCACCGAAATGATACCCAAATTGGCCTCATTCTACGCTTTGAAATTTCTAAAAATAAAAAAAAGACATATTGGCTCAAGTAATCCTATGTTCATTTGCTGTACAAAAGGGATTGTCACCAACAGAATAACTTCGATCAAATTTCCGTTAAATAACTTCTGGACTGGTATTAAATCAATGTATCTGATCGAGAACAGATTATTCTCTCGGTTAACTTTTATCAGATATGCAACAGAAAATAAAATATTCCCATCAGACTTTTGACTATGTACGATGCCAAATTTCGTTAAGATGGTGGGGTGAAGTGATGAAGTTCAATGGTGGTATTTAAAATAAACATGGAGTCCCTACTGTGGTAATTCATAAATTATTGCTCAATATAATTTGGTGTGTTTGTGTCTCAAATGGAATCATGTATATATCTCTTTAATTCCAGAAGAGTGCTTCACATGGGGATTGTCACGACATCGGAGTTTAGGGCTTCTGTAGTTGTCCAAGAGTATTTATGTTGAGATTTCAATGTTCCAAACTAATGAATAAGTTGCAACGGTGGAATTGTTACAGAGATGACTTGCAATTATCAGATTTACTATCAACATGCACCGCTTCACTCATAAATAATGTATACAAGCTAATACATTGAGAAATACAGTTAAGAATACACCCACAAATGTTATACATTCATTGTCAGTATATCACTCACACACAGTATACACCCGTGTTGGTAAAGGGATAGTCGTGCGACATCTATGTCCCTTTTAGTGCTCCCGCCATCTTTTTTTAAAACCCTTTTAATTATTATATAACTAAAACCACTAACAATACGAACATCACGTACACGGCTACCATTACTCCAGTTACCAGCCACCACCACCACCGCTGCCACCACCACCACCAAGAACAACAACAACGTCGCAACTTCTACCACCCCAAACACACGCACTTACACTACCATCACCGGCAAGACTGAATCTCAATACAATTTTGGCGTTTGCCCGATAATTGCAATTCATTCCAGCCCACTTGTCATGGCACAGCATATCTAGGTTTTAGGTGTACTGTGTCGTACTGCTCAAAAGTAAAAAATAAAGGAATAACAAGTGAAAATAAAAGTATTTTATAAAGCAGATTCACCTCGAAAAGTATCGAATGCTTAACGTAACACATGCATGCACACAGAAGCATACACATATGTATAAGTATGCGTGTGTATGTATGTGCTTGAATTTGTGTGTACATAATTCCTTCAGGTACCAAAAGAAGAAGGCCAAATATTTCATTTAAAAAAATAATAAGGAGCATAAATTACAATAAAATCGAACAAAACTTCATTATCAAAATTTCAGCCATTACGAACTTGTATACTTTAGGTCAAAAGTGTGTAATCTACTGAGAAATAGCTTCGGCTTTTTTCGAACGGTTGGAAATTGAAATCACATTGTGAAATATCAACCAATGATAAGCTCTACTTGAAATTTAGATCATCTTTAAATGACCAAAAACAAAGGAATAAAACTCATTAGAACTTCAATTGTTTATATTAATGTTTCGTTTCAAGCCTGCAAAATATGTTTTAGTTGGAAACAATAGACTGGAAAAGTGTTTAGAAAATAATCTCAATCATTTTCAGTTAAACATTACAACTAACTAAACAAAAAAACTCATTTCTTTTCAAATGTATTGTTTCTTATATACAAATAATAGATCGGGGAAATGCGTTGTATAATCACTTTTTAAAATTATTTTCTCTACTTGCGAGCAAATTTTAGATATGTTACAGAGAATCTATATTAGTGGTATAATTTGTTGCACAACTTGTTTTATCACTTGAAATACATCACTCTAGGCTTAAATTAGATGCTGCACTTTTCTCTTCACCTCTCTAAACGCAGTTACTTTCCACTGAATATTGTTAATTAACAGTTGCAAACTTGGAATCTGTGTTAATCTGAAATTACATTTCATAGTTCCTTCTCTATGTTTGTAGATAAGCTAATTTAGATGGAGCAAAATCACAAAGCGTCCATAATTTTCACTCATTACAAGAATCTATGCTGAATAATATCAAGTACCTTATGCCAGGAAAGATATATTGGTTACCATATCACATATATAAATTGTAAATATATCATGCTATAACAGATCAAGCCGTTGAGAAATGAGTTTGCCTATCGGTATTTAGCACAGATTTGTTGGAAATATTTATCTTAAACTCTGGCTAATGATATTTGAAATCGTATTTAAAGATAATGAAAACAGTCATTAATAAATATTGGTCTTATAATTAATAGCATATAAATAGAATGGATTTGAGATAATTGCGAAAACGTTCTGAGTTCAAACCCCACCGAGGTCAATCTGAATTAAGTCGATTAAACTGACTGTCTCCCCCAAACCAAGTTTCTGGCACATTTTCCTGAGACAAAAATCCTTATTTATAACATCACAAAGGTATTTTGGTGTCACAGTTGCTGGCGCATCCTACAGAAATTTGTGCCGCATTTATTTACGAAACATTCATTCTGATTTCTTTTCCAATAATTTGCTGACTTTTATGAATTGCGTTCAATTAACAGAAAGTAGCAGAAGAGTCAATGAGATCATGTGTTGTTCATTAGTAAAAATCTATTCAGTTACTTGTTTAGTAATTTATAAAATTTCTACATACAACGCTGCATGAGCCGGTGTTATTCCATGCCAAAACTGTAGCAAAATTTCATTGGACAAAATACTTCTTGATATACAAAAAAAATACGATATAGATGGATAAACTTTGAACATTGAACAGCATTTTTGTTGAACAACAATATTCTAAACTAAATTTAGAAACTAATTAAAGAAGCATTAAATGTTTGCTCAGATCTATTTTCTTTTTTTCATGTGAAGCTTGTTGACATGTTTTTGTCTTTTTGGTTTTTCATAGACAAACTCTTCTCAATCCCTACAAACGTGCGACTTAGCACCAACAAATAACCATTTTGAATTCATTTTTTAATATTTTATTCCGATTTCTGAGGACCCTTTAATTAGCAAATAATGTAATAATTTTTCTTTGTGCTTGAATGAAAATTATCTTATCTTCGGAAACAAAAACGATTTGTCTTATTAGATAAACCATTCCAACCCACAGACATTCTCATATATACTACGGTCACATTATATGATGATGCTTGATGTGTTAGAATATCCGAGCAATGAAACATTTCGTTATGCTAATATACATTCATTAATCCAACATACACTAGCATCGATATTAATTCTATTACTTGGTTTGCATAAATTTCTATTTCAAGGAAACTATAACAATCTGAATAGCTTTTATATATTAATCAAGTATACTACTCCATGTTATTTTTACCGTATCCTATCTATCAACACATCAGCTAATATTAAGCTTTCAACATCACTCCATTTATACATCCACTGCGCTTTTGGCACAACACCAATCAATTTCTCTTTTATGGCTCTGAAAAAGCTCTTTGGATTTATGTCGGTTCATAGAGCCACAAATAACTAACACATTAGTTATAATTATGCTCGCCATCATGTTCTTTGAATATATTCATTTTATAGACAAATACCCACTGTGTCATCTAAACATTAAATAACGTTCTTTAAATCTAAAATCATTTCACTTCCGTATGTTTTATCTTCTCTAAATGACTAATATAAAATCAATCCTTATGTAAAAAAAAAAAAACTTCCGTGATATCTTAGGTAACATTTCACTATCGCGTGTGGTTTGAACATTAAATTTCCGTTTAAACCCAATATCAACTCATTTTTACTTTTATTGAATTCTTACCCATTTCAGCTACATTCCTATTTCACGCAAAACCATTAAGTGCTATCTTCGGATTATGGATTGAAAATAGGTTTTGATATTAACAAATTGTAACCCAACAAGCTTGAAATTGGGCGGGCAATTTTGCCATAAAACATTAACTCTCAGATAAGTTTCTTATAAAAACGTGTTGATATTTTTACAGTCTTCGCTGGCACCCACGAATCGTACAAGTAACATCTCATACTATTTGACCATGTGGCTCGATTTTTCCGAGTTATACCCTGCTTACTGGGACACTGTTGGACAGGTTGCTCGGGAGGGCCCTGGAATATACCAACAAATGGTAAATGCAGCAACGTTCTGAAATGGTACATACCCACCCCAACACATACAAGCGCGCATACACAACTGATCTGGGATTTTTACTTTCACCTTCATGTATCTTTATTTAAGAATATTTTTAATTTCATCATCATTTCATTATTATACTGTACGTTTGAAGCAGTATTTCTTTAAACATTCTCTAGAATAAATATTATTCTCTCGATTTTATTCTTCACATTTTATAGTAAATAAACATTTAAAGTGAGAAAACAATATCAATAAACATCACCAGCATAAGATGTGAAAAGATTGATAACTAGAATATTTAACAAGCGGCAGTGTGCGGTAGAGTTGTCCGATATTTTTGAACATGTATTTAAGTTTATCAGACAAGGAATGCTACTCAAAGAGCTGCCTTCGAAGTTGTATCATGTTATCACCCTCATGTATGCAAACTTTATGTATGTATGCATGTATGTGTGTATATATATATATATATATATGTATATTTGTATGTATATTCAGCGGTGGCAAATGTAGGCATACAGTCATGAAAAGAGAAAATACATACTATAATCATTTATTTTCAGCCCCCCCCCCCAAAAAAAAAGTTACGATAAAGATATTATCATAGTCAAGATAAATGTACTATGATTAATGGCACTGAAAAAAGTAAAGAATGAGGCTAACTTAATTATTTGATAAAACTAAATGAGTATTGCACGTGTTTGTTTTCTTTCTTCATAACTGTATACCTACTTTTGAAACCCCGTGTAAAGATCTAATTGGTTAAAGGAAAAAAAAAAACATAGGTCGACTTTTGTCAAAGTGGCACCACCTTCTTTAAGTAACATCATTATGCAGGGGTGTTTGCATTTGATCGAAAGCGTAAATTGTAAATATGTTAATTACATACCGTCTGTGGCAGGTTAATCTTGTAGAAGATATTCAGACGTATTTTTAAATATCATCTGGAGTGTAATATTGAAGGCTTCATAAAAAACATTTCAAATATTACGCTCTAGACATAAATATACAAGAGGGAGAATGTCTAAGAATTCTATTTTAATCGCCAGACATACGATTAAAACACGAGTGCATAAACTGTGAACTGTTTATAAAGATGGAAGTCTTGAAGACTAGAAAATTTCATTTGATAGCTTATTTAATTTTCTTTGGAATTTGATATTTTTAATTTACTAAACAAAACGGTTTTAAGAATTATCAACACGAGTTTCAATTTAAAAATTAAGTTAAGTACGAAGCAGAAGCAATGATTCTATTGGGCTTTCAGTGAAACTTAATTTCAGTTTTAAAGAGATTTTAATTTCATTCCTCTCCAATTGGTGTCAGTTTTTGAAAACATCTAAAATTTCATTCATTGAAATATGAAACCAAATAAACCATTAATTTTGGAACTGGAACTTCAATATCTCTTGCAACGAGAATTCATCCATCTTATGTTTATCATACTCTTTATATACGGGGACATAATTCTTCTCTGTATAAGCAGTGATACATAACTGTTTCCAAAACAAATGTAGATGAACACTCACACACACGTGTGTGTGTGTGTGTGTGTGTGTGTGTGAGTCTGTTGTCTGTCTGTATGTGTGTGATTCTGAAAATAACGTATTTGGTAAAGAATTTATCAACGAAGAGTTAAGCCTAGTATTTTCTGTTTCTCTTAGTCTATATCTTATATTTAGAGTTTAATCTGCAAATACATACAGCACTGCAGTAATCATATAAAATCTTTAGTCAATGTTACACTGCGATGCAATGTGCATCGCCATTTGATATCCATTAAATGCCGTGTCATTAACATGTAATCACATCTGTGTCTAAAACAATTCGAATCTGTAATACAAGTTCATTTTCAGGTTGTCATTTCCGTTAATCGTCATAAATGTTATTTCCAACCATTGCCTATAGCATAAGTTTAACTATCTCCGGTAAACTCAGATGTTCTTGGTGTGTTACGTGAGGCCAAATTATCTAAAAGCAATCCAACAGCTATTAAACATACAGATGTAGTTTTTTTTTTCACATACTAATAAGGCCCCGCATGATATCTTTTTAAATTACACTTTTCTTCTGAATGTGATAAAGCTAAAGCCTATTTTACTACCGTTAATAAAATACTGTTTTATATATATCATAGAAGACCATCTGCCGCCCGCTAAACATTTTATAATTGGTCCTTGTGGTTTAAATCATAGAAAAATCATTTAGCTGTTATTTTTAGTAACACATGTTTGATCAGATCTATGATGAAAGGCAAGCCAAGCCTGACATATCTAATATACACGCACTCACACCTCTCTCTCTCTCTCTCTCTCTCTCTCTCTATCTATATATATATATATATATATATATATATATATTCGTTAAGTGAGATTTGGCTACCTTAAACCTTTAAATTTGAGGGATTTGGCTACTATTTCTAGCAGGTCGACTAACAAAGTAGACGCTTCCCAAGGGCTATACTAAATTTATCAGAATACAATATATTTACATAAAATCTGTCCAACATCTCTCATTTTTTTCCCCTAAAGTTTTTTTTTTTTGTTTAATTTTAAGTTTTGTATATATTTTGTCTTCACTTTTGAAAAACATTGTTTTGTTAAATATCGAAATTACACTCGACGTACAGCCAGCTTTGTTAGAGACTTTAATGTTAACACAATCAATTAATCCAAAATGCTTTTATGTTAAAAAATCTAAGTAATTAAATTACAAGTGACTAAGCAAGATTAATGGAGAACTAACTTAATTTGGTTGTTTAGGACACTTGAAAGATTTCCTAGAATATCAACTAAAAAGAAATACATTGAATGTATCTTTCCAAGACCATTTTCTTGAGTCGATCCAGTCGGTTGTGTGAGAGCATACTTATACTTACAAGTTGATTCGTTAGCAACAGAACAAATAGAAATTGTGTAATTTGGTAATCAAGATTCTTATTCTGTTATTCTCTTATTTACCATTTAGTTGGGTTCTTCTGATAACTCTAAACTTGGAATAAAACAAAAATTTAATGTGAAACCTAGCATCACTGAATCCTGTTCTTTCGCTGCAGATACATTTAATTTCTATGAGAATGCAGTGCAATCTTCCTACCTTCTAACTCTTCCAAAAACAATTATGTGCATAGGTGAATTTAATTGACATTAATAAGGAATTGAAACTGTCTGAACCTTGGTCTTCAAAACTTGTCCTACCATTTTATATTTTGTATTATGGATTAGTCAAAAGAGGCGGAATTTTCAGGATAATTTTCAGGGTTACTGTAACTGGTGCAAGGAAGGGAGGGACATATTTCTTCAACAGAGACATGTATGAATGGTTTCTAACATACTGGATGACAGTAAAGGACCCCTTAAAGGGTCTTTAGGGTGATGGGCTTAAATCGGCTGAGTGATGAATTCCACAATCTAAGAACAAGCATACACCGTCCTTTGGGGTTGCCCCCAATTTCTGTCCGCTGAAATTCTAACAGAAGACCTTGTCATGCCCTAAGCTAGGGTAGAATACACAACATGCTCCAGTGGCAGTAACATGGTATCTATATTGAAAGAATGAATCTGACAAAGAAACTTGTTAACTACATCCCATGTTTGCGTGCGCAACAATAAAGTATGACAGTATTGGTGTTAACCACACACCATTCCTGTGTACAAAATCAAATATTACATGGTATTTTATACTTGGTATATGCAGCAAACGAACCGATGTTTCTTAGAAGAGAATATTATATTCTTACAAAATTTATTGTTAAGTGTTTGATAGCTTCAATAAACGAAAATCCTTTAAAAACATATAGTAGACTTTATTGATTCTTGCTTTCATTGACTTATTTGTTGTAAAGAAATCAACACATAATTATGATAAATCTTCTACAAAAGTGCCGGCCTTTGTTGCTCTCGAGATTCTTTACAGAAAATATGCAGATTGGCAATGAATAGGTAAATGCATAAACCTACATTACATTATCCTTAGGTTGCATTAATCAAATGATGTATAACAATATTCATCTAGATATACATAAATTCATATGCACACTATAATATTCATGGATATAAATTTATGAATATATGCATGTGCGTCTTTGTGCAATGTGAGTATATTTTAGTATGTGTTGGCATAAATACAATATGCAAGTATTGTATGCAATGCATAAGTCAGAAAATATGCATCTCCCTATATATATATATATATAT
>NC_068997.1:56890197-56893963 GCF_001194135.2 Octopus bimaculoides | reverse complement strand
AAAAAATACATTTTTTTTTCAAAATGTAGAGATTTTTATTACACTTTGAACCAAAATCTGGTGTGAAACCAAGCAAATTTTACAGTCTTCAGCTGAGGACGGAAAAATCATAAGCGGCCTCAGTGATTTCATACTCTTTAACAAAGGGCTTTCTCTGTCTTTAATGAGAAATCAGCCATTTTCCATCCAATACTGCATAAGACGTTAATATGTTTCGTTTGTGATAATATTTTTGAACTAAAAAAGAGCCTCAGTTGGTTTGCTGTCCTTTAGAAATAGCAGCTAAATTTCTTTCAATTCAAAAGTCTCCATCTTTGAAAGGCAGATGATAATGGATAAAATAAGTCCCAGAAATGGAATAAAATAGTTGTGCGTCTGGAAAATAAAATACTTGACGGTTTTATCATAGTTTTAAGCTGCTTATGTTGAATTCTTTTAACATTTGAGAGGCTCTCGGGGACAAGTAAAAGGAACAGAGACTGATCTGGAAATGCATCAAACACATGCAAATGACTGCTAAATCGTACAGCACTTGAGTCACGCAGTGCAATTAATCAGCAAGTGACTGATCGAGGCACCTTCCTAATGCTATGTTCAACTGGATCGAACGCAAAACATGGCGTTGCCCAGAAAGTGTCCTAATCATACAGTTGTTCCCGCTCCAGTCGACGTCAGTATCACAATGTCTGTCTGTATGAAAGACCTCACGTATTTGTGCTTGTGTGCGAGTTCGTTTTTGTGTCTATTCGTAAAGAAAGACAGGTGTAACATTTGTGCGTGTAGGGAGAGAGAAAGAGGGGCAGATAGAGAAAAGTACTTTTCACCAATACACAAGGATTTCAAGAATACATGACAGCTATATACGAGTGTGACAAACACACACAATCTCCATTAGTTTTTTAGAGTAAACAGTTTTCCTTTGACGGTAAATTGATAACAAGCCCTAAGATTTAATTTTTAGTAACAGAGACTTCACTACTAAATCTAAACCCGATCTTGTTGGTCATTTTCTAAATATCAAATGATAATTACAATCTCGTGCAAATATTTCACTGGTTCATTGTTTATTAATGCCGTGGGAAAATGCTGGAGAAGTATCTGAACGCAGCCAATATTTTTGCCCAAATCGTCACAACAGAGTTAGACCATGGATACAGTTATATCTGAGTTGAGACAATTCGAAATTTTCTTGTGAAATAAAGAAGCACACGCGTGCACCTGGTGAGGGATAGAAATCTCAAAGTGGGATCAATGATAAGACCTAGAATGACCAATCACATTGCAGTTGCCGTGAAAAATCTGACATTATCGTTAGAACAATAAAAAGAGCATTTACAGAGATCGATAATGACACACCTTGAAATCGCTTCAGTTGTACGATGGGACTCTATATCAAATATAATATTATTACTTGGAAACCATGCTTTATCGAGAATTAGAAGCTGGTAGGGAACATGCAGCATTAGAGGAGCTCTTCTATAAGGCCAGTTATATAACGTATTTATGACTTAGCATCAATGATCGTCACATTGAGAAAAAGAAATTTTACAAATGTCTATAAGATGATAGTAAGTGAAGTCAACGTTGACAGAGATAATATCTTGAGAATTATATCAGTAATCAATGAAAGGCTTTTCAAAAAGATTAAAGAAGTGATGCATAGAAGCTACAATCGATAGGGAATCTTCTCAAACGGGTTTCATACGAAGTGGAATGGATTACCAAGGGAAGTTATCGAGATAAAAAAAATAAGGTTTTACTCCAATAATATGAAGGATAAATATCAGAAAAAAAGAAATTAAAAACATTTTGCTCATACGCGGAAGTGTTACATAAGGAAGGAGTCAATATTTGCAGTTTGTGCTTATCGGTTGGGAAAGAAACAAAAAGATATTGTAAAATAAAATACCAGCGATTTCCTAACCGAGTGTGGAACTACATGAAAATTGCTTATTCCATTGCGCGCGTGCACACACACATGTATACGTACAAACATACCTACACACATATGTGTTCTTTTACATATGTGTGTATCTATATTTGTATGCATGTGTGCACGTATGCACGTCTGTATTTCTTTGAACATATCTTATCTTCTTAACTCCAATATGCAGAAATGTAACCTTTGAAATATCCAAAGCTGGAAGATAAAATTAGTTATTAATACATCTAACTCAAAATGCTTAAAAATATTGGCCTCTGTATCCTTAAATCACATCGGGACATTTGAGTTTGGAGTTGGGGGTGGACATAGAGATCAATATTTGACATTATCAGTTTATATGAAATAAAATGACAGACTTCAGAAAAGCTGATGGCTAGATATTGATGGAACTCAAGCAGACGTAATATAGAAATTCATCGTTTAACCATTTTCCATTCCCTCCCATATTTTACCTTGTCCATTCCACCACTGCTCTCAGATTCCGCTATCCCTCCCGTCTTCCAAACATCCGCTTCTCTTCTTCAAACGACTTTTCTGGTCAGCATCTCCTTAGTCCCCCCACCACACCCTATCACAGTCAAGGGACTGTGTTTCTCTCCCTAACCGACACATTTCAGAAGCTGTTACTAAACTGCCACAAATGTTGCATAGATTTCCTTCCACCAACCCGCAATATCTTACCATCAAAATCACATCCCAGTCTTTGCCTCTGCATAGCTTTGCTTATCCTCCTCTCGTACCTCACTCCACATTTACTTTCCATAAAACGTTTCTTATTCTTTACGATAACGTCATTATTCATTTCCAATCTTTTTCATGTAACATATTCAATCGATTTGCAGTCATTTTGCAGATGGAGGCCAATTACATCGGTCTCTTCAGCCGATTCAAACGTATATGTAAATATGGAAGAATTTTTTGAAGTTGATTCCTCATATACCGACGTGCAAGGTCAATATTAATGATAGATTTAGTAAACTGACGTTTTAGTTAATAATTATATATTTATTGATGCACGCTAATATCTAATGTTAAACTATATAAAGCTAATGATGTGCTTATTAGAGAAAATATTAAACCTATCAATTAAGTGCCTGAGTATGTTTCCAAAATATTAACTATCAACTATATTTGGACATAGCATCTTAAACAATATGATTTCTGATTAAATGTTATCCTGAGTTTAACGTCCAAATACTGTATCCACCTTAATATGCTATTACCTATGTCCCTTTAATTATCTCCAGTAATTATACCACGACAATGTATTTTACTAGACCAATGTAAGAATATGGTATAGATATTTGCATCGCTTTAATTACTTACTAACGCTATTATTTTAATTAAACTCATTCACCTCAAAATGAATACCTGAGTCAACCCAACAAAAATTCTTTTTATTATTTGATAGCAAAAGATATTTTTTCTTGGTGTCCTGACACGTTAGAAATACTGATTCGACTTGGCTGTTGGAGAACTTGGAATATTGTACCGAATAAACAATAATATAATGCTCTCAATTTTATGCCCAAATATTTCGACTTACAGACTCTTTAAGAGATTTGTGCTTTCACTGTACAAAATTATATATTAGGGATTTTCACATACTGAAAATATACAAATTTACTACATAGATGAATGTGGGAAAAATGCAATCGCAGTCATTTTATGCTACCTGTGGAACAATGGGCAAAGTGAATCCCAGGAACTGTCGACGAAGGTTGGAACAAAATTGATTCAAATGTTTCATGGAAGATGTCACTAGCCTCGAAGACAACCAGTGTTGTGCGTGTATGTGTATGTATGTATATATATATATAT
>NC_068997.1:56888042-56890130 GCF_001194135.2 Octopus bimaculoides | reverse complement strand
TATATATAATGTATATATGTATATATATATATATATACATATACACGACGGGCTCCTTCCAATCTGCGTCTACCATATCGACTCACAAGATATAAAAGAACAGTCTGATATATAAACAATAACTTTTCGCTTGTAATGAATCCGTAAATGTGTTAGAGATATTCAGAAATTCTTTAGCTCTGTCTCGAACGTAAACGTTGCAAGACAGCCAATATCTGAAAACCACAAATCTGAAGGAAATAAAATTTTGACAATACAATTTACATAACGTGAATGCAAATGGTTTTCTATATAAAGTTGGTGCACGAAATTGAAGACTTATTTGGCGAAATTAGTTTATTTGTCTCATAAAACCAAGTATGACAACAATTTGTCAAGTTCTAATAATAACATTCATATTTCTGTTTAAAAGGTTACAATACTTTCTTTAAGTAACCTCTCCATATCCTTATGTCTGTTGCATTGGAGGAAATATTTTGCAAACATTAAGAAACTGACAGCTAATAGCAACGTCATCGCACTCATATTTACACAGACCCGAGATAAAATATTCTTCATATGCTGGACAACTAAGATCTATTTTTCTTTTAGCAAAACAATTCCATTTAGATTTGTTGTTGATTCTGCGCTTCTTGCACTCCGTCCTCCACTCTTCCTTCACCTCTTCCTGCACCTTCTCCTCATCATTATCATCATTACAGCCACCGTCGGTATTCAATCATCGTCACAGCTGCCACTGGTGTTGTCATAGCCTTCGAGAGCAACACCGTCGTTCTTATCATCGCCATTGCTGTAATGCTTTTCCTTATTGATAGCGTAGCCATCATCATGGTTATCGTTGACTTCATCTTCACAAATATCCACATCGTCATCATCATCATCATTACCACGTTCATCGTTAGCATCTTAACCATCTCCATCATCATCATCGTAATTGTCATCATCATTACCGATGAAAAAAGCCATGTCTCCAAGCACACAGATTACACAAGATAAAAATATATTTACGATTTTTAAGATTACTTTTTCCATGTTATCTTTTTGCTAAGTTTAAATTCTTTGACTTTTGACAAAAGCCAGTTTAGTTTTAGTCTTAAACTGGAACCCTCGCTATACAGAGACAGAAAAAAATGAAAATAAAACTGGTCTGCAATAATTATAAGAAATTTGACAAATCTCTACCTGCAGCGATAGAAAAATAGTAATTTTGGTTAAGAAAATTAGATTCAAATGTGCAGGTGAGAGTTTAAATGTGAAATACAGGAAGCCCAGGCAATTACTTAAATTAGTCTGCTGTGTTGTCCATATTTATGATGTCGTTTGTATGTCACCAGATATTCAGTGAAATATATTGAGATTAAGATGAATATCACGATGATGTTGTTTAGGTCCAGGTCAGCCAGAAACGCAAACATCTCAAAGAAAATATTTGCTTCCTCAATCCTGTATTGTTTTTCGATATTGCATTTGTGACAATACATTAACAAATAGGTTTATTGCTTCATGATTACACGAAATGCAATATAGAGGAGAATTTTGCAAATATTTCTAGCAGGTTGCCAGACCACATAAAGACGCCTCTCAGGTTTCCTTTGTCTGGTTTTGAAGAAAGCAGTTTAACAATCTTTCAAATTATTTAGAAGTGTATTATTATTCTAAAAGGTGATATTCGTACAAATGCACTGAAGTATATGATACACATAGACATAAATATATAGGCTCATGTGTATACACACACACACACACACACACACACACACACACACACACACACACACACATATATATAAATATGCATACATGTGTGTGTATGCATGCATATGTATATACGTACCTAAGTATCCGTCTTTATGTATGTGCCTGTCAGTCACCACGGTTTGAAGATTAGTGTTGCTGTGGTTACGTCAACATAACGTAGCAGGTCCCTTTTCTTTTCCTTTCTTTCCCCTCCTTTTTTTCTGTGTTTTCTGTCATTTTCTTAATATATAATCTGAACACCACTTCAAGCACTTTATACCCACCTACCTACCTATATGCACACACACACACACACACACACACACACACACACACACACACACACACACA
>NC_068997.1:56887271-56888032 GCF_001194135.2 Octopus bimaculoides | reverse complement strand
CACACACACACACACACACACACACACACACACACATATATACATACATATATACACACACTAGCACCCAAACATACACACACGTATATATATACACACACACACACGCATATATATATATATACAAACATACACACACACACAAACATACACACAGATACACACGTTTGCAGATTAGCTGTTCAGTATATGATTTACAATGTTGTTGATATAACATTTAGGTTCGCACTCTCCACGTTACCAACGCGTCCATCGAGTCTGCAGCAGAGCGCAAACTGGAATAAATTCTTCAGATCTTTGTCCCCATTGTAATCTCGTAGCTTTTAATTGCATGGAAATGACGTTGCTATTTATAACAAATTGCATGACTATTATGCCTCTTGTTGACTTTTAGAAAATATTTTTTGTATGAAATCTAAGGAAATTTGAATTAATCTAACGATTAACTAACGGCTAGACTATTGCTCTCAGTTGTGGTCACCACACAGTGTTAAGCGGACAGCAGAACTCGAGGCAATTCAGCGGCACTATACAAAAAAGATCGCCACAGTCCAACAGATGAACTACAGGGAGCGACTGAAGGCACTAGGTCTCTACTCCCTGGAGCGCAGGCGGGAGAGATATCTAATAATATACATATGGAAAATACTGGAAGGACTGGTGCCAAACTTTGGCATCAAGTACTACAGGAACGCCCGCACGGGTCGCCACTGCATGGTGCCAAAGGTACCGTCCACTGCATCTCACATAAGAACGAGATA
>NC_068997.1:56878334-56886456 GCF_001194135.2 Octopus bimaculoides | reverse complement strand
CAGCTATGCCAAGGTTTCGCAGCTTGTGACATATCAAGCCATGATCAACTTTGTCAAAGGCTTTTGCAAAGTCGAGATATATCACATCAACATTTGAATGGTCAAGTAGCTGCTTCAGGACCCAGTCATAATGCTGCAAGAGCTGCGTGAGGCAGCTTCTACCTGGACGGAAACCATGCTGGGTCTCATTCAGCAAGTCATTTTCTTCTAGGAACGCAATCAATCTCCTTCTGACAATTCGTTCCATGACTTTGCTAATATGTGAAGTCAGAGAGATGGGCCTGTAGTTTCCAGCCTCTGCTCTGCTTCCACCTTTATGTTGCCATTTGTCAGTATGTCAGTATCTGCAAAGGAAATATATCATCAGTACACGGAAGAAGAGAGCGAATGCTTCATACTGCTGTTAGTCTGTGACACGCTACAGCACATGGAAAGTTTATGAGTGAGAAATTTCTCCTTTTTGTTGCTTGGCCGGACACCAAATTCACAAATCATAACAGCAGGACTAATTAAACGCTTGGAGCCCGACAATACATTTAAATGAAAAACGCGAGTCTGAAATTTAGCTGCTTTCCTGGAATTGATTTAATAGCAGCACAGGATAGATGAACTTGTTTAACAAATATCAGCCACACATTCACTTTGTTTATAACATTTGATTATAAGCTTCACTATATTCTCTGACAAATATACTATCGCAATTTTCCTTAATTCTAGGATTAATTCTTTAATTCCTGAATATTAGGAACACACGCCATATATAATATTCAAAACTATAGCACTGGCTCCATATCGAAACCCTTCCTCTGTAACGTAAACTGCTAGATAGCGCAAGCAAGTCTTTTAAGAAAGGACTATTTAATTATGTAACTGTAGATACAGCTTGTCTAAAGAAGTCGAGATTGTCAATGTTGCACTTGGACCATTAGTGTCTTTGATCAGGACTGAAATGTCGGTGAAACAGTAGTAAGAACTTTATCATGTTTAATTAGCTAATTTGGTACCATAAATTACTTGAAGATAGTTGATAATTTCAAAAATATGAAAACAGCAAATATACAATAGATAACTTAATCATTTACACAAACTTCTGTAATTTCTAATTCCTCGGGGGAATAACTCTATCTACAATTCTTCACTTAAGTTGTCATCTTTAAAGCAAAAAGGGGACGATTTCCTATCAAATCCCAAGTAATAAATGTTTGTGAATTTCGACAAATAAGATAAAATTTTGAAAATGTAAATCATTAAAATCTATTTCAAGTGGTAAAGTGTTTGTATCATATTGAAAATTGAACAATTCAACTTTGACATGCATTGAAATTAATAAATGGATATACAATACATTTTAGTAGTCTGTCTTGTTTTGTTTTGAAATTTTGTCGTTTGAAATATAAACATGACGTATTCCATAACAAATTTGGTAATGCCAACACTGAACATTAATCTAAAATAAAGTATTGACATTATAGGAATCCTTTGCAAATTATGAGATTTAAAAAAAACACACGCTACGATAAAGATTAATGTAACAAGGAATAACAATCTATTGTATGTGTATCTGCAGTGTATTTAAGTGTTATGTCGAATATAGCATATAATTATGATAAGGAAGTAAAAGCAAGGAAGAGATATAGACTTTTGCTCTGGAATATAAACAACGGTATACGAGAAAAGGAGAATCAAGTAAGACATCAGGAACAAAGTGTTATGAAAACAGTTTCTTTCTAAAAGATTTTATAACACATATATAATTGTGATTTCAAAAACATTATCATGAAATAATGTCGATTTTACAGATTATTTAATGGGTTTATGGTTTTTATTTATATATTTTTAGCGTAATATGTTATTTGTAATAAATTTTTAATTACGTGGAGGACACGTGTTCTGAAAAGAATGCTTAAATGAAATTATCTTGACTTTTTTTTTCTTCTTGATATTTCGTATAATATGGTGTGAAACTCATCTAACTGACAGTTAAATAGAGAAGAGGAAACATTGTTTCAGAGGAAATTGTTATGAAGTTCCATGTCAGGTGTGCAAGTATAATTAAACGCAGTTAAATCTTGACATTCTAGAAATGTCAAACATATTCATGATTTGACGATGAAACTGTGGAATTGCTCATTCTTAGATTTGAATATTTGTCTTCCCCCTTTCAAACAGTTTCAATGAAGCATCATGTCAACATACAGAACGGACGACAAGCTTAAAATAATAATTTTCTTCTAATTTCAGGAAGGAAAACATTTTTAACACAGTTTTAAATAAAAAGAATTGCTATACAACTATATTCTTTTTTTTTTCTTTAGATGAATTCATTATTTTTATAATTTGTCTGTGTAAACGATAAAAGTTTAAACTTTCACCGTTTGCGTTGAGTAGTTGTAAACAACTTGTTATGAGATTCAATTCTATGAAAATTAACCTCTTTCAATACATGCAAACTGCGATGCATGTTGTTTAAAATACACAGTAAATTGAGTTTCTAAAATTTCAACAACCTGTCTCTGCAGTAATTTCCAGCAAATTAAATTCAGAAATATTCCAAGAAAAAATAAAATTAAACAATAAAGATATTATATAACTTTCAAAAATAGTCACATACACAAGAGACTGCCTAATGTAAAGAAAATCCCATTGCTTCTATAGTTTGGATAATTATTGAAGATTCACTTTATCTTTAAAAGTTTAGATATGTCACCACTACCACACAGTGAAGCACTCCAAGTTCACTTGTAATGTAACAATACAGCAACCACTCAACAAATGCTCCTGCGTCTTTAATATAAAGAAGATAGTATTCGAGACAGAAATATTTACGTAACATGACTGTATTAAATTAGCAAGTTTGGCACGAGTCAATAGCATGTGGCTGGTGGTTTTCAAAAATGACAAATGGTATCCAACAATAATAAATGGCAGATATCAGTAGTAAATAATACTGGAGAATAGAAGGTGGTTCATGAAAATAGTGGTTACTCGACATGAAATAGTGCTACTCGACAATAAGAAGCGCTAGATATCAATAGGAAATGATACTCAACAATAACATGCGGCAAACAAGAGACACTCGAAAATAATAATTCCTGACACTTAACCGTGCTGATAGTTATTCAACAAATACTGGAATAAGGATAAAAACTCCTCAATATCAACGAAATGTTAAATATTAAAGATTGAATCAGGTGAAGACTGATACGATAAATAAAATATAACACATTGTGATATGTTCTTTCAGAACGATTTCTTATCAAACATGGTGTCCCAGATATTTCCATTATATCATCCATATTATTTCTATGTATTGACAACTTAAGCAGAAGTAATTAAGTTTAGCCTCAATTATATTACTTTCCTATCCACTTAAAAATTCTACGTACCATACCGAAGACCCAAAATTGTCCTCTAGTTGTTTATGGCAGCAGATTCTTTTAGATTACATATATAATCACCACGGAAACCTTCTTGCACATCACCAAGATTACACGTGAGGAATACAGAAACAATATATTCTAACTTTACTACAAATGCAATGTCAAACAATCTTTTATCCCACAAATCAGCGTAGCTGTGTGATGAGGTTACTTACTCTCAAAGCACTCCAGTTGGTTATAGGATAACGGAATCAGAAGAAATATACGACCAAATTATCAAGCATCATGACTGCTATAAAGTTCTTCAATCGTACATTAAAATCTAAGCTCAGTATTTGAGGGGAATTTGGCTGCTATAGAAAGCAATTCAAATAATTAGGCATAACCTCCTTTGTGAGAGCAAAATATTCTGTTTGTGGAGAAAATATGTTAATTTAGTAGATATAATCATTGTCTCTCTCACACTTAATCTTTCAATCTGCACGTTTCACTTCATTTCGAAATATGAACATGTATTCACCATTCACTGAACTAACAATAAATTAGATTTAATAGATATTCCCCGTTTGTATGGAAATGCAAGATATACGATCTCGTATGTTTCTTGTCTTAACATTTACATCTTGCAGTATGTAATTTCCACTTTGGAGACAATAGCAAGATATATGAGGAATTTTCGCAATCTATGCTATATATGATTACTATCATTAAGAATGCGTGACTATATAAGATGCTGTGTATCTCTCCCGTACTTCATAAGAAATCTAATGCTGTATATCAACCATACATAGATAAACAAAGGGAAGGATTTCAGATGCTGGAGATGAATATATTAAATTGATTTATTGACATAGAAAGAGCTTAATAGGGTCGACACGCTTCTACATATGTGTACAGTAATTTGAGATATACTGATTAAGCGGGATTGCCTATGTAATTAGATTACAAAATATTCTTCTAGACATGTTTGAAATATAAAATCTAACAAAGAATACAGACATTTGAAATTTTACCAAAATAAAAACTGACGGAATTAGCTCTTGTCATTGTGCGAACCGGCAAAAGCAAAGGAGATGTTTCGAACTTGTTAATACTCATCAATGAATCGTATTCACATTAGCTGGGAATACTGGAAAGGGACAGATAGAAATAATGTAACTATATCGATCTTGAAGATATGAAGAATAATCAAAACGAAAAATAATTGAAAGAAGAGTGCTGCATGATGAGAACCTGTGTGTGTATTCATATTTATATGCGTATGTGTTTGAGAGTGTGTGTGTATATTCATATTTATGTGTATGTTTGTTTGCGTGTGTGTGTGTGTGTATACACATACTATAATTTACTATAATTTCAGGTATATAATTTGACGTATCAAATCTATGCTTCTATTATTTACTATTTTTCCTGAAATTAACAGACAAAACCCCTCCCGAAAGATTGTAAATAATCAAAGATAACAAGCAGTGTAATTATCATCACGTAATTACTTCATTCGAAAAAGACAAGGCTGTGATTGAATAGGCCAAAAGAATAGGGGTTCGCAATATGTATTCATTGAAACTTCATTTCACACTTAACAGGTAACCATCACGGCTATATCGATACATTGAATACCCCAAGTTTCCCAGCAACTGCCATTGCATTTGCCATATACCAATTCGGCTTCCAATTACAAGTCACCCCTTCATCTAATTCAAAATGATTTTATATTTCGGCTATTCCTCTTGACAGTATTGAGCACAGTAATCCCTCGATTCCTCCGTGGTGTTCTTTTGCATTTATAGTAAAATAACTATGTATAAATAAAAATAAAAGAAAAAATCAGTAGTTTTGGCTATACGATCCTTATATATTGGGTTACTAGACGTCTCATTCAAGGACGTTGATAAAAGTAAACATTAAATATCCTTTGCATAGGAAATATTCACGTAATTCAGTTTAATTGAGGTAAACGAATGTGAAGACATGAAATAGTTGAGCTTGTAACAGCAGATATATGTTACTCCGCGAGCCTAATTACGGATCGTGGAATTATAAATTAGCTAAAAATGGCTGTTCTACAGATCTATTTGCTTCCTTCAGACACAGTAAAAATATTGGTTTTTCAATGGAAAACTACGTCTGTTAAAGGGTAGCCAACAACTCCAGGGTAAAATATGTAAGGATATAAAACAAACGGAAATGGAGAGGGAGATGTGAATATATATTTTTCTTTCCTTCTTCAATTGGCAAATGTATAAACAAGAAAATAGTGTTGTCTTATATAAGATATTCACTGACAGTATTAGATGAGATTCATGATTTTTTCCTCTTCTAAGTGAAGTATTGCTATTAACATATACAGCATCTGTTTCAATATTCAGATAAATATTTATATTTATACAACAACACTCAAAACGTCTGACTTTGAAGAAAAATAGATTACATTATACTTTCATTTTATTATAGCAACGAACAATAAGCTTCATGTATTCAGCTTCTATCACATGAAATATATGACTGTAGACATTTTCGCGGGAAATTCTCTTTTAAGTAAGACAACGGTTGATCACAACTCCATTAATATTCAAACTTATTTTAATAACCACTTTTATGACTTTCATAGAATAGATCAGGAAAGTCAACGTACAGGACTTCTGAGGGGTCGGTGGGCGGTGTTATACTCCCAATGAAGAGACCTGACCCGATTCTTTTAACAGAATCTGCTAAACTGAGTGGGGTGGTAGGGGATAAATAGAACCACCCACAGTTAAAACAAATGAAATATTTCAGGTTTCGGTATATATATATATGAATATTTTTTAAAATTTTAGGGAATAAGTATTCCAGGTTATCATGACTTTTACTATTTTACACTTTACTAATGCAATGTAAACAGTATCATTTGTAATATTATTACAAATTTGGGATTTTACTAATAGAACTGCAACTCCTATTTCAGGATAAACTTATTGTGTGGAATACATATAGAAAGTTATATCCAATAAAATAATATAAGCAATTAAAAAACCTACTATAAAATACAATAAAATTTGAAAAAAATATTTGAAAACATCTGTATAATTTACCCGTTATTAGTCTGTGGAGAAAAGAAGACATTTTAAATCAACGCTACACGTAGTTATCAAAGCTATACCTAATACATAAATCCACCAGTGCGTCCTCACGCTATTTATCATATTGTTATTATTATTGTTAACGGTTCAAAGTTAAAATACATATTATAGGTCATATTAAATAGAAAAATAAGAATATGAATAAAAAATATTAAAATATGTAAATTACAAATATATTTAAAAAAATTAGCCACCTAAATTAGAATACCGATATATATATATATATATATATATATATAGGAAATGCTAAACCTAAAGAAACCCTCAGCGACTATATTATAAACGCATCAAATCCTACAACTTGTCTATATAAACATTACGGGAATTAATAATTTAGTGTAAGATTTACCCCTATCTATACAAATATAAATTACCATTTTCTTAAATGTGAAACGTAAGTTAATAGTATTTAAAAAGATTATTTAGTAAAAACCACTTTATACGATATAAATTTATTGAATAAAACTAGTAAAAACATTTACAAAGGAAGAATACTCCTCATTCCTGTGTAAATGGCTGGTCCCGAAATTGGAGTCGCGGTTCTATTGGTAAAATCCCAAATTTGTAATATTATATATATATATATATATATATATATAAAGCATTGATTATTATTTTTATATGCTTATTAACCATGTTTATTATATGTTTATTAAGCATTGGTTATAGAACAAAGATTAAATTTGGGTCAACGACTTTACATACAACACAAATCCCTCAAACATTTAATCATATATAAATATCACCATGGTTCATAAACGTATAAAAATAATACATATGCATAAAAATCACAGAAAGTAAAAGTGTATAATCGAATAAAATACAAATAGAACGGCCAATCAAAAATGTTAATTATATAAACGGCTAAAAATTCAAAAACTACCAAAAAAAAAAACCTAATAGACAAATATAAAATAAGTAAAGCTGAAAATAAAAAAAATGTCCACCGACTAAAAAAGTTTTATCAGACGATTAAATATTCTTTTTTTACTTAGAATTTTTTTTTTTAAATATTTGAAAATATATTTGAAAAAAGTCTTTTACTTACCTCATACATGTACGTCCAAACTTCGTAAGTAAAGAGATTTCCAAAGATAAAATCCACATACATCGTGAAAAAATTCTTTTATTTACTCCCTCCACACAGGTAAATCCAAAAGTTCATAATGAGCAGACTTCACAAGCCTAATTCAACATTCCCCTATATCTATGGCCATTTCGGGAGCTCACCACCGCAGTTTATTTGCACTAAAGTGCAACATGGCGATGACCTCCACACCCCACAACTCATCAAGATAAACAAGAAACAGAAGACACAGATCAAAATTTTTTAAAGAAAAGACTTACACTTTTTTGTAAAGCTTATATAATTTTAAAGAAAACTCCGCCAACGGACCAGTCCAAATTTTCTAACAAAAAAGTCTATTGCTAAACACTCAGGTGGTTGTAGTTAGCAGAAATTCAACGTCGCCGGTTTCAAATCCCCGTAACGCAAAACAATTTTATTACATCTACTTTTATTTCTATACATTACGAAGAGAACTTGATAGAAGACTTATTGCAAATGGCGTATCTTTATCTTTGTCTCATTTATATTTGAGCATTTCTTTTGCAGTCCTA
>NC_068997.1:56868005-56878324 GCF_001194135.2 Octopus bimaculoides | reverse complement strand
ATATATATATATATATATATATATATATATATATATAGATAGATAGATAGGCGTGGTAAGAAGTATGCTTCCCAACCACATAGTTCCGGATTCAGCCTTGCAGTGTGACATCATGGGCAAGTGTCTTTTACTGTGGCGTCAGACCGACCAACGCTTTGTGAGTAGATGTGGTAGACGAAAACTTATAGAAGCCCATTGCACACGCGCAAACACACACACACACACACACACACACACACACACACACATATATATGTGTGTGTGTGTGTGTGTGTGTGTGTGCGTGCGTGAGTGTGTTTGCCGCTTAACAAACGGAGTTGGTACGTTAACGTCCCCGTAACTTAGTGGTTCAGCAAAAAATTGCGATGGAATAAGTACCCGGCTTTAAAAAATAAGTACTGGGGTAGATTCGTTCGACTAAAATTCTTCAATGCGGTGCCCCAGCATGGCCGCAATCTAATGACCGAAACAAGTAAAGGAGATAAAAGATAAAACTATAGATATGCATATGATAGCAAGTTGTTCGTCGAATAATTACATGAATTAGCTTCCGTCTTTAAGGCAACAGCTGAATATAGATTACTTCTGATATAAACAGAAAACGTCTGATTAGTGAGAATGTATAAGTATGCGCCTCTGTTTATTTGATCTCTTTAATAACAGGAAAGCATCCTTACAAGGGATAATTCCTGTATAATGTGGCATACTACTAACATCAGACGAACTCTCACACTTTTATACTCCAGCTGATCATGTTCTCTTCAACAGCTTTGTATGCAATGATTAATTATAGGACACTAATTAGTCCTTTGAACATACTTCAAAGGGAAATTATTTCAATTTTATTTTGATCAATCTTTTAGTAAAAAGCAAATGTTATATTGCTTATAAAAGTTGTTGTTGTTTAACCCTTGGTGAGACATAGTCAAAGTTGCTATGATCAAAACTCTACTCCATCGTTTTCTTACAGACTTGTCTTTCTTTTCTGTTTTAAGTCGGTAATATATTATATGAAGGAGATTTGTCTTTTATTTCTTGTTGGCTGTGTAATTTTATAAAGCAGAGTCGAGGAATTCTTAGCTGAGAAAATGCTTTTAATCTTAAATTTAAACCCGTGACTTACAAACGTTCCACCCGGAAAGTAATGTTTTCAACTGTAATACAAAACATCAATTAAGATAAAAGGAATGGTTTTTCATGTATAAAACGAAAGAAGCTGCATTATTGTTGCCAGCGCAGCTAGGTTGTCACAGATTTTGCATACGTTGTTATCTCCTCACAATAGAAATCTTCAGCCAAACACTGGTATAGACCATAGACTGTTTGATCACGAAGGTCAGGAAGTTGCTGTTATAGTTTAAACCTATGTCTTCAATGATCAACTCGTAATTTGCATGTATCCAGAATTATTGCTCTGTGTGTCATACCATTTAAAAATAATTGCCCTTCTGCTCTCAGGAAGGAGCTTGTAAAACAGTTCGTTGTTTCAAGGACCTTGTCAGAGCATGGGAAATCGTCTCATGATTTTTCTCATGGCCTCAAATAATGGTGGGCAAAACAAAGAGGATGCGATCAAAACGGTTATCTCATAGAATGCTTTAAACCAAGGGTACTCGTTAGAACCACTCAAGTTTCCATTATAAAGACCAACAGTCAGGATTTTTCATACCCTCTAAATCAAAGGTTGCTACTTCAAATTTACAATTGAGTGATTTACATTGAAGACTGTCGGGTAATTTTCTTAAATCCAAGAAACTCTTAACGATGGATGATGTCAACAAAAATAAATGGAGTTGGTGGGATTCCAGATTAGTTCAGCTGCGATGAGTAATAGAGGACCTAAACTTTTGTGCTACATACGTTCAACAAAGTCGATGGAAGAAGACAAAGGAAGTGTTTGCCTGGCTAACTTCAACCTGATATATCATGCATCTTCGTTCTACTTTTTGTTGAACGCAGCTTTAGACTGCTCACGTTTCTGATCACGGCAATAAACTTGTCTGCAAATTCATTTCTGGATGAACTCAAGAATTAGCTTTAATTTGATGCACTAGATTACCATACAACTCTCTGAACGGGTCCCGAAGCGTCCAATAGCTGGTGTTATTTAGCTTAAAGTAGATTCTTCCTAAGTGCACCTATGATCGAAACCTATACTAGCTTTGGCTGCACCCTAGTATTGTATGCAACAAACTGCATTGGTCAGCGCATCCTAATTTTAACAGGTCATGTAACCACATACCGTTTCTCCTGAAAGACAGGAAAAAGCTACACCAGACAGTCTAGTTCTCTACGGAATAGTTAGGAATCAAATGCTTTCTGTTATAGGTCGATTGGACAAGGATTCACCAAGGGCTGAATAACAGCTACAACAACACTAAAAGTAGCAATAACAACAACAACACAGCAACAGTTGTAAACGTCAATCGGAAACAGTAACAGTTATAAAACGTTTCACATTTCAGTCTCACGCTCCTTTTCCCTCTCTCTTTGTCTCTCTCTCTCTCTCTCTCTCTCTCTATATATATATATATATATATATATATATATATATTCATTTCTCTTCTTTTCCTATTCATTTGTTGTTTCGCCAATCAATTCCGTTACCGAATGGCACTTTTACTGGAAATGTATGATTGTTAATAAGTCCAGAGAATAGCATGAAACAATAAACTTCAATATATATTATTGTTAAGCAAACATGTTAAACAATTTGAAAAGCGGACGCACATGCACGAGTAATGAAAAGTGAGACTGCACAGGGCTTCTATGTTTCGAGTTGAATGACATTTGTAATATAACCAGCGAAGCTTTTTCAGAAACACCATATCGTTTAATTAAACATTGAAACCGCCATATCTGGCTGCCTTAAAATATGTTTTTATGTGTGAAAATTGACAATAGCAGGCCTGTTGACACGCATGTGCTTGGTAACAGGAAAAGAAGAATCAAATTGCAAAGCAGCTCGGCTTACATTAGTTATTTCTCCAAATATCAACTTTATATGAATACAAACACAGCATTAGTTCTAAGAACGCTGTGAACAAATTCAATGTCCGTTACCATGAATTAGGTATACGGACTCAACCATTTTTGTATATTTTAGTGGTAAAATTAGGCCGAGGAGGGGATCTTAGCAAGTTAAGGCTGTAAATCATACATAGTTTCTATTGTTATTTAAGAATGCATCGCGGTTCGCTCAAATCTCCGAAATAGCCATGATATTGATTATAAGCAATTACGGTTCTTTTTTTTGTTTTATTACCCCAAAAAGGCGAACATCGAACCCGGAAAGACAAATACCACACATACAGACAATACATAACGAGACATAACATAGAATCGGAGAAGTAAAATTATAAAACAGAAATTTGAGGAAAGAAGTCAAAATAAAAGAAACGAATGAATTATGAAAAGTGATACAATTAGGCGGAATGCCCACTCGACCCTTAATCGAGTTGTTACATTTCGACAGTCTTTCTCTTCTTTTTTTTCTCATTCTGTTTTAAGAACACATTTTCTCGAGTAAAGTTTAAAAAAAAAAAATTCCCTTTTTTTTCCCTTTTGTTTCAAAAATGTTCATAATAAATGAATTACCTTAAATCTGAAATTCCCGGTCCTTCTATAATCCACAACCGGCGGTCTTCCGTTAGAGTACACCGGCCCGTCCATCCCTGTGACAAATTTCCTGTAATATTTCCATAGTCAACTGAAATTATTATTTTTGTCATTTATAATTTTATTTTTATTTTCATTTGTCCACTTTTTTAACAACGTGCTCTGTATTTTGATTTTGGGTGGACCCTGTCTCTCACTGAGTCTATGATTTTAGTTCTCTCTGTGAATTGCTGGAATGTTAGGCATTCATCATGAAACTGAGTGAAATGCTCTGAGTAGCGAACGAGCACTTATTGAAACAATCACCGGAATACACGCATTCTGCGACTGAATTGTAAGATAATGGCTGCACAATATCTCACCAATGGACGACAGGTACAAGAATGCACCGAAACAATTGTGGTGATTTTAAATAAAGAAGGTCGTTAATTCCATTTTCTGTGGTTTGTCGATTTATGCGTCTGTGCGCGTAGGGCGTGAACGAGTATGTGTGTGTGTGTGTGTGTGTGTGTGTGTGTGTGTGTGTGAGCATGTGATCTCACGCACGGGTGTACGTGTGTGCTTCTATATTTATGTATGTATGTCCCTGTAATCGCCTCAATTGTTAAAGTTTACTGCTCAAACTTTGCTAAAACACCACCAGGACAGTCAGATCTCATTTTCAGTGGTGTCATAGTTATGTCAGATTTAATTACATGTTGACCCTTACAAGGCAAAAGTGAAATCCCCAACGGAGATACCTACATCGGTGCTTCTTACTACAAACCTACACCAACAATCATTCTAGACTCAATCCAGGAATTAGTCACTCACACACCATTCCATTACAACGACGAGGAAACAGTGAGTTCACTGTTATGTCTCTCTTTCTCAACCTAATTCTCTCTCCTTCTCTCTCTTCGTTTTCCGCTACTTGTACAACTTTATGTGACCACCATCCCAGCCCGTCGTTTACCTACTTTAAAACGCCCACTACATACAATCATCACGTTGATTCATCCACCGCAATCACTTTAATAATCAAGTTGAACATCAACAGTATTAATAGCACCAGGGTGGCCTCAAAATCCATAAAGTGTCTCCTCTCTTACAATCTTATTTCAAAATAAAAACAGTACTCTCTTCTTTTCTAGCACATTCTCGTATTTATTATAAATATCATTACGACATCATTTTTATTTTGTCTGTTACTTGTTGCTAACTGATGCATTAAAATCATTGAACGCCCCCTCTTTCTACGTTTCCATCCCTCCTTGCCAATCTCCCGCTCCATCGCTCGCTTTCCCTCTCTGTCTCTCTGCTTCTCTCACTATATATTGCTCACTCTCTCTCTTTCTGTCTATGTGTATCTCCTTACACACACGCACACACATTTATGTCTGTCTTTCTCTACCCATTATTCTCAACTCCTTTCACACAAAGAAAGGACACAGTCCCCCATACTTTCGCAATAATTTAGTAGCATTCAGACATGAAAGCCGAACAAACTAATAATAAACCTATATCAGATATTATTGATGATTTTTTGAACTACAAGTGAGATAACTTCTACTTTATTTCAAAACAATCTCAGAATTTAATATTTTGGTGCTACTTTTAGAAATAGATTTTTGAAAAGGTTATCGTAGCTACACTTTATCATTTAGAATATTCATGGATTTCTTTATCGTATTTAAAAAAAAATTTCTGTTCAAAGGAAACTCCTCAATTCAAACTATGACGATGTTTTAGATAGATTTTCTTCTGTATTTTTTAATAAATTTTCAAAAATAATTCCAAACAAACACAATATTTACAAAAAATATCTTTAATGTGAAAATTTATGGAAGGAAGGAATTATAAAAAGAACGCTGGAAATTTTTTTGTTCTATGACAACAACTTACACAGCGTCTGAGAATATTGCGTTGTCACTACACAAGATCAGTTCCATCTCATAGGAGTAAATAAATCACATTTATATTTGTATAACGGATGTATAATAGGTTTATTTCTATGGAATCCAGTGAGTGTATTTTAGAAACAACTTCAGAAGGCAGTCACAGAGAAATAGTAATATTATTAAGGTGATGAGCTGGCAGAATCGTTAGCACGCCGGTAAAAATGCTTAGCGTAATTTCGTCCGTCTATACGCACTGAGTTGAAATTCCGGCAAGGTAGACTTTGCTTTTCAAGCTACCGAGGTCGATAAAATACGTAACAGTTAAGCATACAGGTCGATAAAATTGACTGGCCTCTCCCTTCGAAATATTTTGCCTTGTGGCTACAGTAGAAAGAATTGTTGTGTCATTGTGGTGGTGGAGGAAGTCGAATTCATTGATATATTTTGCTGGACAGTTAAATGCCAGAACCATTAGAACATTTGATGAAACCCATTGCTTTGTTTCAGATCGATTTCATTTTCAGCCGTAGTCAGTTTACCTATCATCCTATAGGGCTCACTTCATTCCTCTCTTTCCTCTCTCTTCCCCTCACGCCTTCTCTCTTCGTCTCTCTCTCCCTCTCTTCGTCTCTCTCTCTCCCTCTCTTCGTCTCTCTCTCCCTCTCTTCGTCTCTCTCTCTCCCTCTCTTCGTCTCTCTCTCCCTCTCTTCGTCTCTCTCTCCCTCTCTCCCTGCGTTACATTCCACCCTCTTCTTCTCTCCCTCTTTAGATTTTGCATCTAATTCGAAGTTACATCTATGCCACTATATATCACGCCGGTTTCGTTTGAGAATTACATTAAGTATGCTTGTACCTGGCATATGCACAACCGCTTATGCGTTTATTTCCTGTCTAGTAATATACTTGGTCGGAGAACTGAATTTTCATCGTCGAAAAAGACGGAGATTCTACCAGGATGTCTTACGAAGTATCTTAGTTTCTTACTGATCTAGCGTAGCTCAGCGGAACGAGCAAACAAAATACGAATCAGCTGCAAACTTGTGTACCATAATTGTAAGATAAAACACATTTGAAGGCAGAAAGAAAAGTATTAAATGTATACATTAATCATTGAAGAATTTCAAAGGAGAGATGAAATATATTCATATCGCATGGATATATTTATATGGAAGCGTGAATAGAAGAAATACGAAAGGGGGAAAACAAAACAAAAGAAAAGCAACATCTATTTCAGTAAATCATATCTAATAAGCAGCTTAGTGCTTGAGATGTTGAAGGAAAAATGATTGTAACGATAAGTTTATCACGTGAATGAAATATAAACGAAATAATATAAGTAATAATGTGAAACCAGGAAGAAATCGAGAACTGAGAGTTTTTTATTTTTATTTTTATAATATTTTAGCGAGTTCTACAGACTATGCAAGGTAAGCTTCCAGCAATCAGATTGTGAGATCTAACTTCGATTCTCAGTTCATTTATTCCGGTAATGATCTAGAGAATGCCATAAATCATATCATCTTTATTTCTTCTTCCTCTTAAATGTCTAAGGCTTCATATGTACTTAGAAAATGCAGTAACACATCAAGACATAATCGCTGAGTCGTAGCAAAAGTGTGAAAAAAATAAAGGATTGAGACAAATGATTTTACAAAATGAATACCTAAGTGTGTGTGTGTGTGTGTGTGTATGCGTGTGCGTTTTTATGTGTTCTAATGTGTGTGACCGTGCGAGCGTGCGCATGCGGGTGTCCATATAAAAAAAAATCAAAGAAGTTAACTTTTCCAGTCCTCCAGAGTAACGTTTGGCGCCACAACTTGGCTGCATAAGAGATGTGTGATAAAGATAATATTTGTATGGATGCACCATCTGCTAGAAATCGAAGCTAAAATCACACCAACACCACATATTTCAGGTTTAAATCAGTAAAGACAAAACCAACCAACCAACCATGTTAACACTATACGATGGGTTAGTTTTAAGAAAAATTCCACATTTCCCTAAATTTGCACCACACTGTTAAAATAATCGACGGAGTACATTAGGTAATTGAATCCTAGATATATTTTGCCTAAGGTCAAAGTGGTATTGATATCACTGCAAAGGTTTTGGTAAGCTATGTATAAGCAGAACTATATAGACAACCCTCGTGTGTCACCGGTAGTTACTTAATTCGACACACGATAATTAAGTTAAACTTCCTCTCAATGTTCTTCCAATTAGGATGCAACGCTATACAAAAGTCTTTTTCCTTTGGTGCTTTTCAAATGCTTCACGTCCATCGTTGACTGACATTATAAGGATGGTTTCTATTTCTTTTTTTACAAAAGTTTGCGAATAAAAATAAGCTTCAATAGAATTGGTAAAATAGGATTTAATGAAACAATAATAGATTCTGTTAGGAAGGAGAACATATTGTATTAAATGGACCCAGAACTTGAGTGGTACTTAACTTTATCGATCACGAGAGGATAAAAGATAAATTGAACACCATCGGGATTTGAACTGGGAACGTTAGAATGAGGTAAAATGAGAAACTTGTACTTCATAGTGGAAGATTTTGCTTTTTACGTTAAGTATTTATCTCACATGGTGCATTTTCTTCATTAGTAGATAGAGATGTGATTGATACATTACTGCAATTGATACACGCTCCGTATGATAGTAAAAACTCATCGTTGTCTGTTGGGACACGAAGACATATTGTCTCATCATAAAGAAGCTAGTGAGAGGAATTAGAATTTGAACACAGATCACAAAGACTTGCGATCCAGTGTTACAACAGTCCACGGTTCTTGGCTTCTACTTCATTCGATAACTTCCATAGAACAACAAGTAAAGTGGACTCCTGGGATCCCTGCATTATTACCACAAGGTGTCCTTTCAAACAACTCGGCCAATTCACCGTCTCATTTATATTATTATTTGTAACATTTTCGTATTATTTTTATATCATTTATATTATCGCTTTTAAATTATTTCGATTATTGAATTATTTGTATTTTTTCTATCAATTCTAACCTGTGATATAGCAATATTGAATCCTATGTTAGGAATTAACGCTGCTTTGTTGTTGTTGCTGTTGTCGTCGTCGTTTTAGCAATTCATTTAAGCATGAATAATCATTTCACAGATAAAACAATCCATCCGTGTAATAGGAATTTCATTGATGGCGGTGGCGCCGTTGGTAATGGTAGTGGTGGTGCTGTTGCGATTGATATTCAATGGATTATCATTTGAAAAATTAACATAAAATTAAACATGCAGATACACATAGCTCACATAAATATATACACCATATATACTCACTGGATACACAGAAACGTTATATGAATGCATGGCATACGCAGGGATAAACACACACCAAATATAACCAGACACATACACCATTACATACGCAACGTCACCACGGTACACCAGCACAAACGGGAAAGCCTCTATGGAGTCATTGAACTTACTAGAAATTACAGTGGAACATCGTCGAGTTATTATCTTCTGTTGTCTCAAACACACTGGATGGCCTCCATCTGGAATGTATGGATTTTTGTCCTACTCTATTGTGGCTGCGCAGTAAAATAAAAATGCATGATTACATGCATGGTGATTGCCTCCTCCCCGAGCCGCCTTGTTGCCCATGGCCTTCACGACCTTCCTTGTGCCACGCTATTTACCTCATCAGTTTCAAAATCGCATTGCAAACCTTCCACAAACCACACGCGTCGAATTACCTGGTCAACAAACATGCTTTCATACATTCAATCCTGCATTCACACTCATTATCCTTAGATCTATACATAAGCATATATATATACACAGATATGCACATTTATATGTACATATAAGTACATATATACATACATACGTACATATATATACATACATACATACATAGAAATGCCCATCATCAAGAATACACACTACATCTACCTCCTACACACCCAGTCATCTCGTGGCACTTTGCACATCATATAAACCGCAAATATCTACACACTACACAAGACATCACCATACAATTCAAACTCCCAGTAATAAAACCACAGTATACACCCACTACGAATATATACAGACTCATACCATATTCACCTACCAGAAGTGCCAAATCATTATACACACACACACACAAACCCACACACACACACACACACACACACACACACACACACACACACAAGTAGCTATATGACATTATACAAACACTCAAGTAGCTATGTACACTCACTAGTAACTATGGAACATTATATACACACTCACAGATAGTTGTATGACGTTATACACACACACAACACATGTAGCAATATAATACATATGCACATGTAGCTATAACAAACAAAAAACTAAAAATGCGATAATGTAAATTGGTAGACATATTAAAACTCCTCATTTCATTTTCTATTGCTAATATTTTCTTCTACAAGGCTGTCGATCTTTTTTTTATTTTACTAATTTATTATAACGTCAATTTTTACTGGTATTTTATGTTTATTTTCACATTTCTCTCATTTGTTTATATCAGTCTCTATTCTGTTGCTTCTCCTATTTAAATATTACTTGGTGTTGTTTTTGTTATTATTATTATCATTTTTTCTATTAACAATAATAATAATTTTACAAGTAGTAGTTCTGTAACGCATTTTTTTCTTTTCCATTTTGCCATTGTTTTTTTTTAAATTTCTGTTCTTTCATTTTGTTTTTTTGTTTTTTCCTTTTTGTTGTTGTTGTTGTCGTCGTCGTTGGTATCTCTTAAAGAAAATAATCGATAAAATTAATTATTCCCTATGTATTTATGCAACAAAGTGTTTCTGTTCCCACAATGCTTCACTG
>NC_068997.1:56866035-56867817 GCF_001194135.2 Octopus bimaculoides | reverse complement strand
ATATATATGTATGTATGTATGTATGTATATATATATGTATGTATATATATATAGGTATGTATGTATATATATATATATATATATATGTGTGTGTGTGTGTGTGTGTGTGTGTGTGTGTGTGTGTGTGTGTGTGCGTATGTATGTATATATGTATGTATATATACTCACAAACATTACCGGTTCAGCCATAGTAACAATAAAAACAACAAAAACAATAGTATCAAAAATAATAATAATAATAATAATAATAATGTACATTTTAATCAACAAAATACCTTCTTTCCCCCTCTATCTTTCTGCCTGTTTCGCTCACCCCCAACGCCATTGGGGTGGTGTTATAATTTCATCCATTTTTATATGCATACATTTGACACATAGCAGTCTTTAAGAACTAATTGAAAACGTGAACATACATATATATGCACGCACACACACATATACATACATAGTCTTCAACAGGTGTATTATTTATGCACGCTAACTCACTCATTCCTCTTTTCTGCACTC
Source organism: Octopus bimaculoides (assembly GCF_001194135.2). NCBI lineage: Eukaryota > Metazoa > Mollusca > Cephalopoda > Octopoda > Octopodidae > Octopus > Octopus bimaculoides. The sequence goes on along the minus strand of NC_068997.1, from coordinate 56,867,310 downwards.
ATACATATATGTACACATATGTACATATACATGCATGTAACTATGCGGGAATCTGATGGATTAGACTCATACATTCAGGCATATGTAACTCTGAGTAATAACTGTGATTCATTAACTGGCTCCTTCCACATCTGTCATATATACGTATACATGTGTGTTTATGTACACGTGTGTCTATATATATATATATATATATATATATATATATATATATATATATATATATATATAAACACGCACACACACATATGCGCATATATATACATATACAATTTACGCTGGCAAGAAATGTAAACGCAAATTTCTTGAAATCCGGATTGAATTTCTGATCTGAGATGATGTTTCATTAATATAACAACTATTTGATGTAGTATTAATGTAGTTTCTGTGTGTATATATATTTGTGTGTATGTATTTGTGTGTGCGTGCCTATATCTGTGTATGTGTGTGTGTGTATGTTTTACTATATCCATATATACGTGTTTGCTCTTCTGTGTGCTGTTTATATGAGTGTTTGAAGTGTCGATTGGAAGAAAGCGAGAGAGGGAGATAACTGCAGAGTACATCATATAAAGATAATTAATATATAGATCCCGCCATATGTTCGTCTTCACGCATGAATACCTCTTTTTATTTGGTGCATGATTCTATTTGTGCATGTGAGCATGCATGAATGAGTTGCTCACGCATGCATGCATAGCATTTCTCTTTTAGGAAAAATGTTTGTGTGTTTGTGTCTCTATTTGCGTTTGTGGGAATGTTGAATGTTGCAGGTAAATAAATCATATATTGATGTTGCCTTTTGATTAACTTATTGCTTAATGTAGGAATTCTACATTTGTCATGAAAGCACTGTTCTTGATGAGTGTATCATTAGTATTTAATTGATTAATTTCAATGGCCACGCAGTCCTCAAGACTTAGAATGTAGCCAATTTAACAACAACCCCCCGCTGTCCCAACCACCCAACCACCCAACCACCATCATCCCAGTAGCTATTAATTCACAGTATGTAGCGTAATAATCTAAGAAATAAATTCTCTATTCGTGAATATTTTATTGTATGCGTAGGGTGGAACATCGAAGGAGATGGCAAAGTGTTTCTGTAACAATACCGCATTTAGAAATGAGTTTCTTTGTCGAAGGTTCAAATCATTCAGAGATTGAATCTTCTTTTTCATGAATCACATGTATATGGTAATCAATAAAATAAGTAGAGGTTGAATTGCGTTTGCGTATATATATATATATATATATATATATATATATATATAT
>NC_068997.1:56859558-56866025 GCF_001194135.2 Octopus bimaculoides | reverse complement strand
TGCGTATATATATATATATATATATATATATATGTATATATATATACTTCAGGTTGTGACCAAGATAACTTCAATAAATGATAAAATACACAGCTAATGATCCGGATTTCTTTTATTTTCTTCCAAAATCGGAAAACGTTCATACCTTTTGAACTAGGATTGCAAAACTTACCAAACTATAGTTTATTCTACTCGTCAAAGTTATATTTATCTCCTAATAACATCGAAGCGTTGTGTTGCAAAAACGGCCTCAATGGTGCCGCAGAATGTGAGTGCAAAAAACGATCAGACAAGGGTGATAAATCAGTTAAATTCGGTTGCTCAAGATTTTGGTATAAAGAATAAGTTTTAGTATAATATATTATTGCATTGGATTTTTATAGAATGTTACTCCTACATTATATTAATAATATCGATATTGTTATTCATTGTTATTCTTTCAACTAAGCTTTGTTGGAATACCTGGAATCTTGCATGAGTAGCTGACATGCAGCTTGCTGTCTACGGCACCATGCCATTTGTTCTCTTCAGTTATCAAGTTGATAACACTGATAATTGCCTACTCGGCAGTACAAAAGAGTCAAACTTTTTGAAACAGCTCTACTGTTCACTCTATTCCCATTTCCTTTGTGTTCCTCTCAATACTTTCCGATACTTTCCCCCATGCCCCAACAATAATCGACTCTATCGTTACCTTTTTCATCTTCCACAGTCGGGCTATCTCGTATATAAGAGAATTATACACGTCTACATTCTCGCCTTTCTACTTAACTATACGTAAGAGAAATGAGCATGGTACATCAATTACGGGGAACGCATGTCTTCTTCTTTTTCTTCATGATCATCATCACCATTATTATCATCATCATCATCATCGATGCCGTCACAGAATAACTTTGGCTACAGCTAATGACACTGTTTTCTTTGAGTGCTGGACTGAATCCAAGGCACATTTTAACATCAGAACCTGATCCTTGAGTATCCTGGGACGAGTCCACTCAGATAAATTAGTTGGAACTAGGTTTCTCGTTTCAGTAGTGAGAAATCGATATTCTGTTTTTGTTTTCTACTGCAATAACCTCTATGTTGTGTTTTCCAGTCTCTGTTCCCCAGGTTCCCATTGAAAATTGTCATAGGTGCTCTCTGCCGCCCCTGGTTAAGACAATAAAATATGCAGACATGAAAATAGTTGTAATTCTGACTTCATATTAATTAGTCAGAAATCAGTAGGGCACCTAATCTTCAAAAAATTGTTTTGACATTAGAAACATGTCTAAGTTTAGAATTACACTCCTGCAGAGGTTCTTGTATAAAGCGTTCATCTGAAGGATTCTAAAGTAAAACATATCTAAATAAATTTCGCTGAAATCGTGAAGACTCACAGTAGCGAAAGTAAATAGTTATCTAAAGGTAATGAAACTATTGCAATTATTAAAGACTTAAAAGAAGGAATCAAGAAACCGTGATGGTGTAATGGGTAGTTCCCGTAAAAATGCTGATAAAGGAATTCCTATTACTTTTGTTATACCATAGTAACTCTACAGAGTTTTGTTAATGCAAGCAATATTGTAACTCAGGAAACTGATGTGTAGAACTATTCATAAATCTGATGATATAGAGACAGAATAAAAACTGTTTCAAAACCTGAAAGCAGTAACTTCTTATAAGCTTAATATTATGGCAATTATTCTTCACTGCATTGACTTCTGGTTGTTCAAGAAAGCTGGAATAATTTTTCTAAAATCCCATGTTACAATTGTTATCCATTCCTGCAGCTAACTTCAGACAGAATAGTATCCTTAGCAACACATTTCATACCGTATCTATAAAGTAAAAGAAATTGCAGGCATTTTTTTCAAAGATAACCGGAATATTGGTTAACGTCTCCCACCACGAAAGATAAGGGAATGAATATAACAAATTAAAACTAACAATATGAATGCTTGCTCTACAAAGACCCTTGTGTAGTATTCCTTGCCATTTATTTGTGGCATTGTTGAGGACGGTTCTGTGGAATCTCGATACATATATTGTTTCTGAAGATAATATTGCTCTATTAGAAATACGATTCTTGTATTAATATAACCTCAATAATGTTAGTTATACCCATATGCATATAAACTAAGTATATGTATATGTGCATACTTATATATTTGTATGGATATATATACATGTGCGTGTGTGTGTGTGTGTCTGTGTGTGTGTGTCTGTGTGTGTGTGTCTGTGTGTATATGTTCGCATATACATTGATATGCATATATATATATACAGAGAGAGAGAGAGAGAGAGAGAGAGACCTGTATACTAATATATAATTACATAGGGTGAGCATCTTTTGTATATATCTGTATACATCTTATGCATACTAGTATCCATATATATATATGTGTGTATGTGCGTGTGTGTGTGTGTATTTATATTCATACATACGTATTATGTACTCTGTACTGTTTTAGACGACCCTTTGCAAAGTTTGAGATATATTTGTGTGTGGAAGAGGTGGTTTGAGTGTGAATGTGCTTGAGTGTATATGAGTAGGTTTGCAGTTAGTTTAAAACATAATTCCTATCTTATAGAATATTCAATAAACATACTTTTTCAGTGATTTCATGTAAAATCAACAAATTATGAATGCTTGAAGCTGTTTAGTACATCCTGGATAAAGCTTAGGTACTTTTTCATGCATAAATATCTAAATTGAGAAAATCTTGTCGAATCGATCCCAGTCTCTACCGATGGTGCCACAAAACTTGTAGCATAAACCTTTTTGTTTAATTTCTAAAGCTTTACTAATATTGTGTCTTCATTGCAGAAGAATGGACGCACGTGACATAATAGTCAAGTATGTTGAACTCATGATCAGAAGATTGTGATTTCAATTTCTGGAGCAAACTCTGCGTTGTATCCTTCAGCAAAACACTTTATTTCACATTGCTGGAGTACATTCAGCAAGCAACAATGTGTATTTTTATAATAGACGGACGTGGGGTTAATATACGCCACAGAATCTGGGAAACCAGCCCTTTGACCCTTTTTTTTAATATTATTAAAACAAGTTTCTTATATTTCAAATTATAGAAAGCTGGTCTTTAATATACTGTGAACTAATTCATCCTACGTCATAATTTTAGACGTTGTGGCCATGGCACATTATAATGTTTATCAGAGAAAGTTCTAGCGAAGACAACTATAATTTTAGAAATAACATTTTATGTCGCCGTCAACTCATAAGTGTACCCAAAACGATAACATATCAAAGCGTTATAGAACATATTTCCTGCAAAAATAGCAATACACCTGACTAAGGTACGGTTGGAGATTCCAGTATTTATTTAATCATTCAGTGACCATTCAGAATTACGAGGAAACAATAAACAAGTTCTTCTTAGATTTAACAACATCGTTAAATATCACAAGTCATATTTGTTATATGGATTACATATTTTAGTAAAGGAGATTAATATAAACTATTTAAGTGGTATAAGCTATCATTTAGAACTTTCCCCAATTTGCTGTAAGATTTCATTAAAGGATTAAGAATTTCGCTTCTAATAAAGTATCATGTATTTAGTAACATTTAGTATTACAATTTATTGTGCTTCATCGAGTGATTCTCATCCTGGTAAGGCACAGCTGTGGTATTTGGACATCCATAAGTAACACGGGCTTGCTAGGCGTATCATAAGTTTTAAGATAATTTTAATATTTATATAGAGTAACAGTGGGATCTGAAACTTTAATCGGTTTTCAAATTATGATTCGTGAAATGATGCAGATGCCTCTCGTGAGATTTTGTGTTCTCATTAGGTGTCTGCATCACCTGACATACCTCAGAAAAGTAAGCTGTCAAATTGTTTATTCACCTAAGGAAGGAAGGAAGGAAGGAAGGAAGGCGTGCAGCTGTTCACTTCAGCCGTTTCAAGAATAGGTGCGCGGATGGTGCATTTCTCTGCCGATGCCGACGCAGCAGTTGTGATTTTCTTTTCCATTAGAGAAAGAAGAATGATATTAACACACACACTCACACGCACATATATGTACGTATGAGAAGGAATATTTGTGGGAGGGGAACGGTGGTTGTGTTAAGAAACGGCAATTTATCTCTGCCTCAGCAGCTCACAAAGCTGGAGACCAATAAAATTATCGAGAAGCTATCGAGAACCAATATTCGCATATCGTAAGACCTGTATTAAAATCTTATAGTTACATCTCTTTATTCATTCGTTTATATTGTGTTTCCTTTTGTCTAATTTGTCCTCCCGTCATTCGAGGATAGATAAAAGTAAGTAGTAATCTAGTTACAGGCATAAATCTAATCATATGCGTGTGCATGTGTGTGTCTGTGTGTGTATGAGTTTGGGTGTGCGTGGATTCCCATGACTGTCGCCATCCAATTCCATTATCATGAATTTGAATCGGGAGCTTGAGTCGTCAATCTTTCGTTTGCTGATTACACAACCACGAACGCTGCCCGTAAGGGTGCAGTGCTCATGGTAGAGATTGCAGTGCTCTTGGCGGAGCATGAGTGATTCCTCTCCTCAGCATCAATGTCAGAAGAACCAATGGCTCAGTTGAGCTCTTACGCTGCCTCTTCACAATCTCCCATGCTGCGCTCGCATAACTTAGCTGTATATCTGGCAGGGTGGCAGAACGGGTGCTATACCGCGCCAAATGGCAACCCGTAACTATGTGGGGTCGTCAGTCGTCAGTTCGTGAGGTATTTTGAAAGTACCCGCATACCCAGAGTAATTACACCTTTGGTAATTGTGTTGGTACTTAGTCATGTAATGGTACTAACGGGTGAAAGGAATGCACATATTTTAACCATGAGAAATGAACATTAAAGAAAAGAAGAGATATATTGAAAGGGAGTAGAGGCGGGGTGAAATGATAAGAAATTCAATTGGTAAAGTATGACAAGTAAGCAGGAAATATCAAAGAAAATCTCAGAAGACATGTTTCAATGCTTTTACTTCGAATATTAAATCTAGATATATTATTGCCATTGTAAGCGATCTTTGAATTGTAACTTCATTGGTTAAATCAAGTTCTCCTCCATAGATCGTCTGTGTGTGTTATCTGTAATCATCTGTCGCTTTCCCGTTTGTTTCCGATAATTCACTTAACACTTCACTCTCTATTACACCAAACAGTTATTAGATATATCGGCGTGGTTTAGTTATATCGAAATTTTTTATTAAGTAATGGTATCATTAGCAAACAAAATAACGTCAATTACTCTGTCTCAATTGGCATAGTTTCTTTTTTTCTGTATCTATTAATTTTCGCAAGGGAATGGTAATACGGGAAGATGTTTACAACACTGTCTTGTAAATTACAATTGACTTTCCGTCAGCTCGATTAAACTGATTTGAATAAGATGTTAAAGATGCCATATTGATGAACAACAGTTTAGAAAGGTTAGCTATTAATGTATTTAATAATGTTATCTATAATTCATGCTGAATAACCTCACCTATTATATTTTGTTAAAGAATGTCGCCTAACTTTATGTTTCGTGGAATAATGCCACATTTTAAAGGTTTTCTCCAAGAACCACCCCTAGTTTTAACCTAAACACATCCTTCCATACGTGCTTCTATGATTCAAGCAATATTTCGAGAAAATAAAAAAATAGTAATGACGAAAACAATTGGATTTATGTTCGTCAAACCAATTACTGGAATATTCCATACTCAGCATGTATAAAACTATGGAATATCATTTTCAAGTACATCTATGATCTTTTGAAATCTGCTGAGAGATTTTGAAATAAGGCGTTTAAAAATATAGTGATGTTGGTGGTGACGGAAGGAGGGGGTGATTGGAGCGGTGCTAGAGGCAGCAATAGTAGTTATTCTTTTTGTTAATGTTTTGGTGTTTAACCATTGAACAATCTTGATTGATCAGACTTAATTACAAAGTTATTCCAAGCAAGACCATGCCGCCTTATTTACGTAAAGTGGGCCATAAATAAATACTATAAAATATCGTGTCTTGTCTAATGTTCTGACGATTTAACTAAATAATTATGCGCTAATTCCATAAATAATATAATTGTTTCTACTATAGGCACAAAGTCTGAATTTTGTGGGGTACTTGATTTATCGACCCCGAAAGGATGAAAGGCAAAGTCGACCTCGGCAGAATAATAAATGATATAATGTAACACCGATGTTATTATTAATGTTCTGATTTAACTGGCGTTTCATAAAGATTCGCCAGCTTTGAAAAGTCTGTTTATTTCTTGAGACTCCGGAGAACAAATTATTCCATAAGTCAGTCCTTTATCCTTTTATTTGTTTCAGTCATTTGACTGTGGCCATGCTGGAGCACCGCATTTAGTCGAAAAAATCAACCCCAGAACTTATTCTTTGCAAGCCTAGTACTTGTTCTATCGGTCTCTTTGCTGAATCGCGAAGTTATGGTGACGTAAGCACTTTAGCATCGGTTGTCAAGCGATTTGT
>NC_068997.1:56847868-56859540 GCF_001194135.2 Octopus bimaculoides | reverse complement strand
CACACACACACACACACACACACGCACACACACACACACACACACACACACACACACACATATATATATGTATATATGACGGGCTTCTTTCAGTTTCCGTCTACCAAATCCACTCACAAGGCTTTGGTCGGCCCGAGGCTATAGTAGAAGACACTTGCCCAAGGTGCCACGCAGTGGGACTGAACCAAGAACCATGTGGTTGGTACTTACCACACAGCCACGCCTGCGCCTGTAATATAAACTGTAAAGCTCTGATTAAGAGGAGATTTAACTACTATTTTTACAAACTTCAGTGACCACAGGCTGATTCTTTTGTACATGTAACGTTCCAAAAATTTGTGTGAGTGTGAATATGTCATAAGCGTATTCATAATATTGCCGTCCATAATACAAAAGCCAGTAATCCCCCAATAATATGTAGAAATTTAGGTGATAGCATTTATGAGTGTAAATCTATTTTGACGAGGAACGCTGTGCTTTTCATTATTTCAGTGACTCATTAAAGAACAACTGCTTCAAAGACAGAATTCAGTACATACAGAATAGTACCGATTCATGTAAACGAATTCCACCACCCCGCCGCACACACGTGCGCAAACTCTCACATATGTAAGAAGACACGCACACACATTCATAAATATAAATACAAATTAAAAGGTTTCGTATATATTTCCTTTCCACTTTCTCATTATTCAATTGCTTTCGAAATAATGCAGGAATTTAGACTATAATCTTCTTTACGCATGCCAGACACGATATTCTCTCTCTCTCTCTCTCTCTCTCTGTTGTATATATATATATATATATATATATATATATATATATATATATATGTATGTATGTTCTGTTTTTTTATATTTGCGCTTATCTGCTATTTTACCGGATAAATTTTGCAGAACGTAGAAATTATGTTTCCTACATTGTTTCTACTCAAAGATGAACAGGCAAAGTTCACAAGATTTAGTCTCGGATATTTTGTCATTGTTCTCCATTTTTAGCTTCTAAGGATTTCATACTCCAAGTTGCTTTTATACTTTTATAACATGGTTTCACTATGCGTCACCTTAGTGTCGTGCACTAATAACAGTGTGATATACAAAATCACGGAACCGGGTAGACACCAACTGTCTCCACTTGATGTATTGCCCAAATACTTTGCCAACAACTGTTACTAATCCAAAATATCTCTCAACGAACTATAACAACTTCTCGACAGTTCCCTGTAACTCCGCGCACAACACCTTTCGAATTCCTGCGATTTCCCATCCGTCGCTCTCAGTCAAACACGCTGCTTAATTATGCGAGTTCGGCTAGTCCATTCTCACAGGGGGTGTCATGATTCATGCTTTGTTTTCCTCTGCGTAAGAAGGTCAAATCACATTGATAAAAAGTATGAAACTTTTTGTCGACATTTCCACAATCGGGTCTGTGTGTATAATTCATCTTTCAGTTAATATAGAAAGTTCTACATCAATCACCCAGCGTGGTTTTATTTCTGTTCCTACAAAATTGTTATAGCTTTGGAAATCGTTCTTTCATAAATGGTAACAATAACGAAACGGTGGACAGAGTGAGTCACAAGTGAATTAATATCGTTCGATACTTAACCCACTAGTCAAATACTAGTCAAATACTAGGGTCAATCTCACTGACTCTTGTATCCATATGAGAAAGAAATATTATTACAAACAATAAGGCTCTTTTGCTTCAATACCAGTATTCCAAAGTCGCTAATATAACGAATTGGGTGGATTTCATTGAATGATCTCTTCCCTTTCATTTTCTGACACAAAATGTTATGAATTTTCAAGGGATTTAAATTGAAAGAATCGTTCAAGCATTGGACATATTGTTGCCATATTTGTTGTACCATTTTCTTCAAATCCCGCTGACGTCAAATTAGTCTTTTATTATTTGGGGGGTTGATAAAATGAAGTATCCTGTGAATATAGAATCGATTTATTTGACCATTTCTGCAGCCAACTCTTCTCTCCAGGTAGCTATTTTAGTAATCCATATTATATTATTATTTTATTTACTATGAAACTAGTAATTATTACTATTATTGCAGCATAGTTTTACTATTATTATTATTCACTGGAATTTTCTAGCTGAGAATTAAAAATATATTTGGTTTGTTGCTGTTGATTTTTGCTTCTTTTTATTATAAACGTATTCCTCTATTGAGTGATTAAGAAGAAAGCAGCATTTTAATTTGTAGATGAAACTGGACAGTGAAGCTATAGCAGAGACAGCTGGCAGCGGTATAATGTAGACAGGTGATGAGGAAAACTGAAGATAGTCTTGAGAAATTAAACTGAAATTAATATGTTTGTCCTTTTTTTTATACTAATTTGTTTAAATAGCAAAATAATTAATGCTGTATCAAGTTTACTTTTAATTAATCTAAAGTGAAATTATTAATAACAAATGTACTTTTTGCTCTCTTCTAATTAATTATCCTCTATCTTTCACTATATTGGTAAAAATTAAATTTTCCCCTAATATGTGCTTTTTGTCACATTTTTAAAATTTTAAATTCATATATGTGTGTGCATGCTTGTGTGCGTGTGTGCGTGTGTGCGCAGACACATAGATATGTAGGTATACACAAACACACACAAACACACACACACACACATAATTTCGCATTTAAAAGTAGTTTATTGTTATTTTCCGCAGAAATATAAACATCAAGTTAACAACAAACAATTTAAATTATTGAAGTAAAAATGTGGTCGTAGTGTTTTTTTGATGAGAAACTAATGTCAAAATTATACAGCACTGAAGGAAAAACATTGTTATAATTGGGCCATTATTTTCAACAATCAAGCGACATAATTGTTTTCTTGGTGACACCAACAACATTACCATCACAATTTTGATGATGATGATGATGATGTTGATGAGAGGAGGAGGGGAAGCATGATGATGATGATGATAGTCAACATCATCGTCGTAATCATCAACAACATCACTGCAATTAGCGAAGATGAAGCTATTTTGTGATTAGAGCATATATTACAGTGGCTGCATCCATCATTCCGTTATCCTCACCGTTTCTAGTAGCCATACTACTACTACTACTACTACTACTACTAAAACTTAATTCTTCTACATTAGAATATATAAAATCATTTGTAGCTGTACTTAAGACCATGTAGTTATGCACACTTGCATGAGCACGTATATATATATATATATATATATATATGTGTGTGTGTGTGTGTGTGTGTGTGTGTGTGTGTGCTCCTTTTATATGTGTGTATATATGTATAGGGTATTAGAGGACACTAGATTATCAGTATATTATTCTCTTCAAACCTATTAAAATGTTTTTTTAATTTGTTTCAGATTCGCCATGGCCGATGAAATGCTAACACAAGAAACGAAAAGAAAAGATATGCATTGTTAGTCTATATACATAACACAGCAATTTGGACATTGGCATCTTCTAAATGGTGCAACACCTATTGTAATCAATTTGAATGGAATTATGAGGCCTCAAGCAAAAATGTTTAAACTTTACGAATGTAAAAACCAATAAATATTAAATAAATAAATAAAACAAAAATCAAAAGACATTCTAAATGTTTGTGCTCAATAAATACACAAGTTATGAAACGGGTCCCAAATATTTACGAAGATAATCCTGGAAAAGGAATGAGGACCATTGCTAAAGAACTGTAGGTGTCGCAGTGGGCTAGTAAAATTGTGGTGGGTGAAGATATTCAATGCTAGTAATATGATTGACGAGAAGTTAATTCATGTCTAAAGATACAGGAAAACAATTTGATCCGTCCCAAGCGAACTCTTCGCGAACATTGCGAACATCACTGGATTGTTTTCTTTTGCGAAAAATTTCGACGAAGACCAAAAGTCTAACACAAGAAATGACAGATGGTTCCCAAAAGTAACCGGAAACGTTCACCGTAGGACAAGCCTGTTGTAGTTGCGGTATTGGAGACTGTTGGATGGATGAAGCACACAGTGAAATGCCATAAGTGTTTAAAATCTATTCAGCATCTCAAAAGCTCACGTGACCTCGAATGGATATCAAACAATTTTTATGATCTTGTTAGCGCGACGCTTATGAACTCCAAACTCACCAGATTTAAACCCCAATGGATTACGACGATTCGAGAATTGTTGAAGAGAAGACTTATCAACATCCTTATACCACAATCATTTCAATGAAGGCCATTTCAATAACAAGGCTTGGTAGAACCCAACAGGTTATAAAACATGAATTAGGCGACATACCACGTTGTAAAATCAAATACTACACTTTGTTATTGAGAAGCGAACTTCTTTGCTATTCTAAGAATATTTTTTTAATATAACCGCAAGAGATTACCGATTCTAAGTTTATGATGTGATAAATGCAAACATCTCTTATGATTAATTCTTATTTGGAAGATTTGAGGAGAATGGAATGTAAATTTTACTCCAGCAGAAATTGTACTCAAAGCATATACTCTTAAAAGTCGATCTAAAGTACAGAGCCGATCAAACTATAATCTCGGCTAGACACATGGTTTTACTTTCATTTCTTTAATATTTTTTCCTTCTTTTTGCTACAATTTTTAACATAAAAACAGTGAAAAATATATAAAAGCAATTGAAAAGAAGTGTAAAAAGACAAAGGCAAAAAGAAAGAAAACCGGCAATGTACATTAATTTTGATTTAAGCTACAAATTTGTGTGTTAGAATATCTCAACCTTCAATCTATCTAGAATATACACAAGAAAATAGCGCAGTATTATGAGAACATAAAGTATAGAACTGTCAAATTCTGAAGGAATTATGTCTCTGGGTTTATCACGTGATTTGAATTCTTTTTTCTTTCTTTCTTTCTTGTTTATGTTGTTCAGAAAGTCAGATGTTTCTTTTAGTTCTTCTAGACAATAGAAAGATAACTCTGTTGCGAAAACACGAAGCAGAGAAATATAATTTATTTCAGGGTTGGTTTAGAGATATTTCAAATGATTTCTAACTATAATTATGATTTCTAACGAGATTATTTAAATAACGAACAACAAACAATAAATAAACTGGAGTAGGTGTGAGTCGGAGCAGAGAGTCAAAAGACTCCCCACTCTCCCGTTTGACTCTGCTTGTTGCCATTCTAAGTGGTGGATAAGAAGACACAATAAGTAAACCTGGTAGTTATAGCTGTCCCGCTTTCCTTAAATCATATTCTTCTCTGGTAATTAAGAATAACTCGTATATACTGTGTCTAAATATATTACTATATGACAGTTATGGGTGGAATGTATTTGACACAATGAAATCAGCTCTGTCATTGCTAATGACTTAAAATTAAATATTGAGAAAAATGTCTGTGGAATTTAGTTACGTCCCTCAAAATAGCGAGTTCGAATTACGCATACGAGTGGCTTTCTCTGTTGTTGCGAAGATCATTGCATGAAGTACTAAATCAACTGCCAACCGACATTTTGAACCCTCTCAGATTGTGGTCAACGGAGCTGGATTGGGGATTGGGAGTGGTTTACAGGACGCAGTTGTTTGGGGAGTGAAGAGCGCTCTTAGGATGTGGATGGTTTGAGTGCGGATACTGAGAGGAGGCAACAAAGTGAACGTGAAGAAACTTAACTAATCTTATTTGGTTTATATTAATGCTTAACTGATTAACAACCCACTGCGAGTACCTGTATACATACATACACACATCCATGCACACACACACACATCACATTAAATATCCTCCTCTATAAACGATTAACCTTATCTTAAGATAAGAAATGTTATCACATTTTTGCAAAACTTTCAAGGATGGATGGATTATGTCTAATACTAATATTTAGATAACTTCGTGTGTATTATGATCCCAAATGCCACTAGAGTTCATTTCGTATTTTTTTATCTTTTATAATTTGATTATATGTCCCATTCTTTCAAACTCCTGTCATATACTGAGATATGAATGAATGCATCATATTTTACATAAAGATTTTAATTTTCGATTTTTCGTGGTTTGCCACTCACATCTCAATGACGTTTTTGCTGTTATTCACTGAACCATCTTTTTCTCCCCGCGAACCACATCTGACACTTGTTTGTGCAACGATTCAGTCTTTACTAGTTCGCTTGATATCATGAAAATGATACCGTCCTTAAAGTGGGAAGGACGTACAGATCCATGTAGTTGAATATGTATAAGATTGATTCTTCGTTGCTGAAATACTTGACATGATCGATCTGCTCAACCAGGGCTAATCCAAAGCTAATCAACAAGAACACTAAAAATATCTCATCCTGGCAGACATTATTGCGTTATTCTTAAAATTCTGTAGTTTCTGAAACAGCCTTTTCTGTTCTGAATATTCATCTAAATCCATTTATCACGATCCGCTCTTTTTGTCTCTCGATCTCTCTTTCAATCCCACTCTTTTCCTATTATAGATTATGTGTATTATATATGCGTGTAGTTATGGCAGCATGCTGGCGAACTCTTTACCACGCCGGACAAAATGTCTTTCATGCAATGAAATATACACCAGTTTCACATTCGGGGTTATATAATCTACTTAACTCTTACCCCCAAATTCAGGCCTTAGGCCTATAATAGAAAATATAATTTATGTGTGTGCTTATAAACGTACGCAACTATTTAATCGTTACAATTCAATTTTATATTAATTATTCTCGTTTAACGTGATTCTCATCCATTGTCACAATAATTTTGCTGTAACCCTTTGCTCATTCCATCTATAGGTCGCTTGAAAATCCTGTTAAACAACTGGGAGCACCTATTTTCAGGCAATTTTCTCTTTTCATCGGCAATTGGTAATCTGTTGTCCAACCATGACACTAATCGGAATGACGTGTCAATCACAAAGACTTTACTCGAATCGATATTTAAAAGTTCAGTTTAAATAAATTAATTATACACTGCTGCCGGCATTGAAGACAATTTCTCTTTGATCTTCATGCGCATGCACACACACCATACTAACATGCATATGATGTATTGGTTAAGAGCGCGGGCTACTAACCCCAAGATTCCGGGTTCGTTTCAAAGCAGGGACGTGAATAATAATAATAATAATAATAATAATAATAATAATAATAATAATAATAATAACAATAATAACATCGAAAAATATATCTTAGGAATGAGAATCCAGGTCCCAAATTTCCCCAAGACACCTGATGAAGGCCGGGCGGTTGTGTTAACTACAAACAAGATGAGGACAAATACCCGTCAAATGTAAATATTGTAAACAATCATATATGTACACACACACATTTATATATACGTACATATATATATATATATATATGTCAGAGATACCTATGCCAAATGGAGAAAAGTATCTGATAAACGTAATTGTGCATAGATCATATGATTATCATGCGCCCTAAAAGGCACAAACACACACACACACACACACACACACACATGCTTACTTACATGTGTGTGTGTGTGTGTGTGTGTGCGTGTGAGCGCGTATGATTACACCTATGTGTCTTGACAAAGTATCAGTGACTTTTTTTTCTTTAATGAAATTTTCTTCAATATTGTAAAAAAAAATCTAAGGCAGATTTTTCATTTTCCATTTGAATATGATTCATAAGATAACCTGCAAGACGAAAAGAATTATCAATTGAGTTCACATCAGTTTATCAATTTCCTTATTTCAACTTTTGATTTACTATCACTGACACGTTCATGCACATACGTATATGCGTGTGTATATGTGTGCATATGTTCGTGAATATACGTATATGTGTATACGTGTGTGCATCTGCGTGACTTTCATCGACAGACATGTGCTGGAATGCACTTAAAAGTTTCTTAGGCTGAAGACGAACATCTCTCCCTCTTCCCATTGTTCCTTAGATAAAATGGCTCACCATAAGAATTCTCCTTGCAATTTAATTCAAATATGCCAAATAAACCTGCTAAATAATCAATGGCGACTCTATTTCTACACACGCACGCACATACGTAAACACATTTACACACTCACACACCACAACTTACGTACACTCACACGCACATGCCACATGTGGACAAGTATTAATGAGGTGTGTGTATGTACGTATATTCCCACATACAAATATACAAACGCACATAGTCACACGCAGACATGTCACATGTAGGCATATGCGCAACACATAATACACACAAGTGTGTGTGTATATATACATGTGTGTATGTGTGCGTGCGTGCGCATATGTATGTTTATATGTGTGTG
Source organism: Octopus bimaculoides (assembly GCF_001194135.2). Lineage (NCBI taxonomy): Eukaryota > Metazoa > Mollusca > Cephalopoda > Octopoda > Octopodidae > Octopus > Octopus bimaculoides. The sequence goes on along the minus strand of NC_068997.1, from coordinate 56,851,314 downwards.
AGCACAAGTTTCTGTGTTGGTAAGCAAATGTCTCTTTGATAGTGTGTGTGTGTGTGTGTGTGTGTGTGTGTGTGTGTTTGTGTGCGTATGTGTGTGTGTGTGTAAAAAATGTAGTTAATCAGAATGTTTTCTGTGCAGTAAAATGATTTGAATAGTTTAAAGCTTCGAGTATAATCTCACATTTAATCATGAAAATAAAAGCAAGAATTAAAATACAAGAAAATATTTTCGTTTCCTTTTTTGTTTTAATATTTGATAGGAAAAAAAGCAAAAGGGAAGAACTTAAAAAAAACAAAAAACTTGCAAACCAAAACCGAAAAACAAACGAAATCAAGAGAAAAATAATGAACGAAAAACAAAACAACACAACAGAGTAAATTAAAGCAAAATAACTACATAGAACACTCAACGAGAGATTGGAAATTAATTGGAAATAATCTAGTCAGGAAATTCGTTGGCTAATTTTTCGAAAGATTTTGTCACGTTCATGGAAATAAGTTATATTTTTCAGTGTTGAGTTCTTTTCAAATAAAATGGTAGTTATTATGAACATACGGAAATAACATACACTTGAGGCTCCGTAAATGTGTAAGGAGAAGTGATTTCACAATTATTTTACAGCAATTCATTACGCTTTTACTCATACACCTTAAAAAGAAATGAACTAAGAAAATGAGAGAAATAATGAAATGTGTAATGATGCAAGGTAGCATATTTAAATACAAGTTAAACAGAAAAATAAATAATTTATCTTAATTCGGATATTTGAAATTACTTACCTTCATGTCTTTTCGTGTGAAGTAGTCTATGGCAGCTGTTGTAATTACCCTATTAAGATTTAAGGTGCATTCATACTACACGGACGGAGCATGGCAAGCTTAATAGATAAATATGGCCGACTACCACAGTGAAAATGGTTCTTCTTTGCCTTCAGAACTAATCACATCAGTCATTGAACCTATTAGGGAAGCATTTAGATGCTCATTAGGTCTGCTAGATATAACAACTAGCACGCCTTCAAATCAGACACCATCCTTTAAAAGGAAAATATTAGCCAAAGTAAAGAACTCTTAAGTGATTGCTGACACTACGCGAGAAAGAGAGAGATAGAGAAAGTGAGACAGAGAAAGATAGTGAGTGAGAGAGAGAGAGAGAGAGAGAGAAAGAGAGAGAGAGAGAGAGAAAGAGAGAGAGAGAGAGAGAGAGCAGTAAAGTCTTCTAAAAACTATCATGCCGTCATTAGTTTTCGAAGACATATTTCACATTTTCAAACCTGAAGAGCCCAGGGAAATGATACTCTTATCGAGTATAGATTTAAAAAAAAAGGAAACAAAAATAGATTTTAAAAAAATAGATGAAAATGTTTCACACACACACAGTCAGAAAAGCTAGGTGTCAGGGCCTCGAACCACTTCGGGTTCAATACTGCACTAAACACAACACCGGGATTTGAAATCCTTATTCTGTTATTTATGTTTTCGATTTCAATGCTTCAGTGCAACACATAAATAAATCTTTTTCAATACGTCGAGCAAACTAAAGATTTATCAGTAAAATATTGTGGACTAGAAAATATGTGGAAGTCCAGAAGAGGCAGTGTCTAATGTATTTGAGTAGTGAACTTCGTAGCAGAATCTAAGGGTTTCGGTTTGCTGGTTTATTCCGTCTGCTTCGACCTATTTTGGTCGATCTCAGAGATGTCATGAATGCCACACTTTCGACTGATTAAACAATACGAAACAATTTTAAATATTCTTTTCATAGTGAAACACATGAAAGCGGAGCCGAGAGGGAGAGACAGTTGCCGATGGCGGGTTCCAATAAAAACGATCACTAGCGCTATTTACATAGCTGAGATGAATTGTTGATTGTCTACAGGAGACGGTTTTGTTTTTTCTTTTATCTAAGATGATAGTTTCGTTTATATAATCAACATATTAATATATGTAAATTGACATAATGTTTCAAATTTTCATATACGTTAAATGGTGTCGAGACAAAGACTTTACCAGAATATAAAGTGTGTTATTATTTCTAAGATAAAATATTATGATAATTTATCTTTAATAAAATGCAACTTTGCAGAATAAATATATGCAATGATTCTCATCCTGGCAAGAATATACAAACACATACGCACTGGTGCGCACACACTCATTTATATACCTACCTACATATATACATATATATATATATATATATATATACATTGCATACATGCATACGTATATACTTACATTCATGTGTGTGTGTGTGTGTGTCCGTGTGTCCGTATATATGTATTATATAAACTAAGAATGTCTCGCTACCGATAGCCTATGTTTCTGGTTCAGCATTAAATATTCGAACAAATCGTTCTAAAATATGAACCACAGTATTTTAAAACAATCCTTTTAAACATAGCAAATTGAGGCCAAGTGTTTACAAATGATAGAGACGGAACTGTTCACATGTGACCTGAATTCTCGTCTCCTACCAAATATTAATCGCGAACGTACATTTTTTCCTCTTCCTTTGACAATAATTATCCTTTTTGCATTTCAGATATTCTTCTTTGTTTACCTCAAACATCTATTCATTTAAAAAAATGATTTCATTGTACCCTTCTTTTCTATAATACTATTTAAATTATTTCTAAATATTCACATTTTTCTTTTATTCATTCCTGACAATTAAAGTGTACCTGCGTCTCCTACCTTATTTACAGATCAATAAGTTACTGTCGATTTCCCCCTTTAAGTCAGTCTTCTGGTCAGCCTGCGTCACACACACACACACACACACACACACACATCCTTTCATCTATATTTCCCTATTTATTTAAATTCTACTAAATCTCTCCACCAAATTATAGATTTCCTTGTACTTTATATCTTAACCGTTCCTCGCTATCGCGTCATCCCCCTTTATATCTCAATCTCTCTCTCTTTCTTCTTTACACTCCTGCTCTCTCACTCAATTTAATAGTTCTTCATCCATATTCAGAAATGCCGTGTTTCCTAGTTTCTCCAGTTTTAATTATACATTTTATAAACTGTTCTTCGTTCGTGGAAATCGAAGCACGTGGCCATAATAATGCAATTTAATTTCACGTAATATATAATATCATTCTCAACGTCTAACCCCGTCTAGAGCCCTTTACGTGAAAGTGAATTCATGTTAGTGACTGCTCTTTCAACACTCATACAGATATATGTACACACATAGACACATATACGTACACACACACTCACATATATCCACCTATGTGAATGTGTGTGTGTGTTTGTGTATGTATACATGCATATATATAGTATAAGGTCAATAAAGAACATAAAAACTTTACTACTTATGTAACACTCGCTCTCTTTCTGTCTTTCTGTCTCTATCTTTCTATCCGTATATGCATCTCTCTCTCTCTCTCTCTCTCTCTCTCTCTCTCTCTATCTCTCTCTCTTTATATATAT
>NC_068997.1:56844205-56847694 GCF_001194135.2 Octopus bimaculoides | reverse complement strand
GTGTGTGTGTGTGTGTGTGTGTGTGTGTGTGTGTGTGTGAACGATGATTCGTTAATTTCTCGCAACCTTCCTCTTCAACTCTCAATCCATGTATGACCGTTGCAGCTATTGACCTTCAAGTGCTTCCTGTTTCCTTCTTCAGTGATTCAATGGGAAATTCTATTTGCTTTATTTTCGGAGAAGAGATTCTTATTTCGAATATATCTATTGATAATGAAATGATGATCATGTAAAGTGGTTTGATATGTTACAGAGCAATAGAAATCTGAAATCACTACAACAGAAAGTATATATTACAAATGAGGATATGAGCACTCGAAAGAGAGCTTTTAATTGTTGGTCTTTATAAGTATGCGTGCGTATGTGTGAGTCGTCTATGTTCAATGCTTAAACGTCTGAGGAATACTCGACCACTTGCATTATGATACTAATTGAAGATTACGTTTAAGATATAAAGGATTGTAGAATACAATATTTTGGTAGTTCTACGAGGTTAACAACTGGAATGTTTATATTTCAAAACTGATATACTATCCATCATCATCAAATTTTTGTTTATGTGTTCACTATAAAGTCATTAATCTTCATTTTCTTTTAAATGAGACCAAGTGAATTTGGTAAACCGTTTTCTTTAATATTCATAACTTCGCATTCTTAAACACTGAAAGTTTTAAAGTTTTTAAGTGAGGGATTTGAGCAGACACTCAAGGTGTCACCATTTATGACAGTTTGTTAGAAAAAGTAACCAAGTCTCTCTCTCATGTGACAAGGATCTTTGAAAGTAAATGGTGGAGAGAAAATTTATACTAACGAATGTATCCTGGGATGAACACAACCTGAAATGAAACAGATCTGTCACGGTTAGAATCCCACGGACCCTCTCTTTACTCACTTAATAACTAGTGGTGTACAGATATAAATATCGATTATAGCACAAACGTCTTTTAAACAAATGAATGCAAGGAATTTCTGTTTTAAATGTTTCAAAGTTTTCAGAATATGAAAATTACTAGTTTACCTTAATGAGGTATTGACCTTAGTTTCTTAGCTTTCAATATCATGTTTCAGCAGACAAATACAAAATTTTGTTATGGCCTCCAAGTTAAAAGTTGCATATTTGATTGGTTTGTGAAGTTACTGTTAAGTCATTCAGAAATATGTTAACATTTTAATGATTGACCGAAATCCCCGAGGGAGACACCAAGACATGGCAATATTTACACTTTGTTAACATCTACAAATGTTTCTTAGAAATTAATTCTCAAACAATTGCATCAAACAAGATCGGTTAAATTGGCAAAGATCAGAGAAAGAAAAGCGGAGGTTATATGCGAAGTCGCAGCTGTTGCTTAAGTCTTCATACTTATTATATCTAAGCATTCATTAATTGATATCATGTTTTTGTTATTTAATTTCCAAACTCTTACCACTTATTTGCAGAATTCCTTTAAGGCATTTCCTTGTTCTTGCAATGTTTTTATATCTTTATTAATTAACATTTTCAATTGTAATTGTTGATTAATTATGTAAATCCCTCAGTGTTTTATATATTTTGTTTTAGTCGTATCTCCGATGGTTACACTGGTGCCCAACATATTGGGAGGCAGTATTAGGACAAAAAATGACGTAGAACAATTCTTTAGCAGCTCTTTCTCTCTCATGGTTCTGTTGTGTGTCCATTATTGTCTGTTGTGGAAGTTGTTTGTTTTAACTTTCGTTCATGGAAATTATTTCATTGTTTCTTTTTTTAAAGTTTTGTCTATTGCATATTTGCAATAGCTGATGTTTTGTTTTGTTGGCAGTTGTTTTTGTTTCGTGTCAGCTATGAGATCGGTGCTGGATATTTCGTAGTAGGCAGCAATTTTATAGCGTGTGTGTCGTTCATAGATAAACATTTTATCTGTTGGGAATATTCAGTTTGATATATGCCTTCAAACTACCTTGCCTAAAAGGCAATCTCAAAATATATTCTACGCTTCTATTTTAGAAGAGTTTGATTATTCAACATATGTCCTTACCTTGATACTGAAAGAGGTTGATGGTTTTTTTCTGGTTTTGCTTGGTTACTAAATGTCGCTTAGAGAATACAACATGTCTTCTTATCGAAGCCAAGTCATTTTAGCTTATCGTTGTAGAATGATACTGTGTCGTCGGATAACGCTTCGTAAAGAATGTTGCGGATATAAACTGCTTATCCTGATGACTATATTCTATATCATCAAACGGGGGTGTCTCGAATGTCTGTTTATAATATGATAGGCAAGGTTTGTTTTTCTATGTGATTAATTTTTCCATGTGTTTACCTTTAGAATAGTGTCTAGGTAAATTAAAATAATTTCAGCCAACAAACTAATATTTGTTCATCGTTCTTCGTGCATCGATAAAATCATTGAAGGCACAAGATATTCAATTGGAACGACTTACAAATGATTTGCCCCTTGCGCTAGAGATAAAGAATTCTATAGACAATCCGTTCATAAGTTTTATAGTATGTCTCATAATTCTGCACGTACTACTATTAACTTTTACACATCACCGCAAAGAGTTTATAGATATTGACTGAAATGTAAACTCTACGACAGAACAACTACGTTTGGTTCTAAGTGCACTCTACCTCAAGAGAGACTACAATCACGGTCCATTTACTTTTTATAAAAATATATTCATTCTAATAGTTTGGTTCTGTAGAAAAGTTTATTTAGATAAGTTGTAGGCATAAATATTCTTAAACAGAATTAATTAAATATGCGTAAATATTTATGATGTATTTCGATTCTAGCAGTTTACTTTCCTGTAGCTTCATATTTGCAAAATACGATATATTTTTGCATAGCAACAATATTTTTACCTTAAATTTAAATATCAGTTTAGTAACAAAACGAAGAAAAATAAAAACTGTCTGCTGTCATGGTAACCATGCTTATGTCAAATTGGAATTGTGTTTCTTTTAATCATGAAAGAATTTGGAGAAGGAATCGAGCAAAGAAGTATGAACCTCGTAAAACTACCCAAAATTTACTTATACATGGAATCGAATCCTACTTTAAAATATTTAGTTCCTCGATAACTTCTCTACTGAAGAAAAAAACGACCAAACTATTTAAAAGATTGATATATCTGTATATATATATATATATATACATCTTGTTGAGACCTGGTGGCCGAAACCCGAATTTACAGAATCAACGAGGACAGGGTGAATTCAAAACAACACCATACCATAATTTTTTGTAAAATATTATTAATAGTCAGCATAAAAATAGGTTACATACAAACAAATATATACACGAACAAACAGCAAAACCAAATGTGCAGTCAAATGTTACAAGGATAACATATATACACAGTTCAGAAATTCGGACTCCGTATCCCGGTTTTTGATTTTACCAAAGTTGGCATCATACAAATGTGAGAGACTGTGTATTTATGTGTGTATGTGTGTGTACACACACACACACATACGCATATATATATATATATATATATATA
>NC_068997.1:56840884-56843668 GCF_001194135.2 Octopus bimaculoides | reverse complement strand
ATATATATATATGTTTTAATATTTCGCTTATATATATATATATATATATATATATATATATACATATAATTTTTCGCTTATACACACACACACACACACACACACACACACAGATATATATATATATATATATAATGTTTTAATATTTCACTTATATAATATGTGTGTATGTATGTATGTATATACAGCAATGGGTCTATGTAAATTCTTGCTAAATGTCATAAGAGAGGGAAAGTGAAGGAGTAAAGACTAGAGAAAGCAAACTAAACAAGCAAGTCTTTAAAATATGTATATTAGGTCAGCGTATTTGTAGGAAAATATTCTGAAATAAGTAATTTTCTATGGAAAAATGTTTCAATTGGCACGTCGTAAATGTTAATTAATGCATTCATTGCTGAGAATTAAGTTTGTAAAGAAAAACTTTGCTCAAATGATTTTAATTTCAAAAGTAACTGATGAATGAAAACAGTGTGAGGGCAGTGCTTAAATGTAGCTCCAGTGAAAGACGTCTTAAATTAAATAGAACTACTGCTAAAACTGTAGATTGCTAAATTGATCTACGAGTCATTGCAAGGTGGTTAACATCACTGTAAGGCAGGTACTATCAATTAGACGTATTATCTATGGTAAAAAGAAGAAAAAAGTTATTTATATCTAAGTCGATGTAAGAGGTAAATGTGAAATCATTAAATAAGTGGCTCTGATTACCATGTTACACGAGTTGGATAATAAAGTAGGTTTATTAAATCTATATCCATAAATATATTTCCACATTCCTCCAAATTATTGAATTTCTATTCTGTTTCTGTCTCTCACACTCGCAAATGAATATTGAATACGTACGTCTGCATGCATACATACATACATACACACACATACATACATACATACACACATACATACATATATACATACATACATACATACATATATACATACATACATACATACATACATACATACATACATACGTACGTACGTACGTACATACATACATACATACATACATACATGTAATATTTGATACATCTATCTCATGATTTCGTTAGTTATACACAATAATATATTTAACTATCAATGTGATGTATAACCTTATCAGCGTCAACAAATGTAAATAATGTGTTTTATATTTCTCTATGCATTGAAGCAAAGACATTACTGTGATTAGTTTCGAATTTAAGAGGAATCCTCATCAAGGGCCAAGCACTTATACGGATATGTAAATCGGCATTTGTTAACGATTGTCCATATGAGTTAGTTGATGGCAATCGCCATCCATTTGTATCATTTATCATTAGATACACTGTATTCAAATTTCCATATTATAGAACTTACCCTGCGAAGCCATTGAATGCACTTTTATTGAAATCGGCCTAACGATTTAGTGAACTCCCAATATATTTCAAATCGTGTGCATATTTGTGTGAAGGCATATGCGTCTGTGATGGCGGGGCGGATATTTTTTGAAAGAAAGATTTTTACGCGTGCTTGATGCGTGATAAATCTTCTATGAGAGTCGGAAGCAAACAAATAACAGCTCGGCATCCGTTTACGTAAATATTAAAATTATACACGTTTCCTTGTTTGAGCGTGTGCATTGAGTTGCTGTGATGGCTATCAGTTGTATTATTTATCATTTGATATTGATTACTCTATGTTACAAACAGTTCTTACTATACAGTTTAGGTTACGCGCACATACGTGATTTCACACCCATTTACATACACACACACATACAGAAAGAGTGAGAGGGGGGAGAAAGAGAGAATGATCAGATTCCTTGAAATTTATTCAAAATCCTGGGAACCTAGGCTTCTTGTTGCCAGCAATAGTTAAACTAGGAATATCTTGAATGATGTTATTCCAAAATGTCTGGTCAGGGATCAGAGATTAGATGAAACTCTAAAGTTACCGATTTATTTTTGCAGAATTTAAAATGATACGCTTTTCTTCTGTCCAACGGATGTGACCTTTTTTAAAGTGGCCATAAGTATTGACTCCCTCCTTTTTTTAATTTTTTTTTTACCTTTTTGGATACAGCACAGATCTATGTTGAAACATTTGCCCGATTCCATCCAATATTTTATAACGGAGGAATTCGGGAGATTCCATACGTTGCTAATATTTGTTTTATGGCACTCAGTCTCGAGCGAGATCCTTGATGCGAATTATTATGGTGGTGGTGGAAGTTTACGATTTATGGTTGATATATTTAATAATTCACATTTCTAGTGGTGATATTGTTGGTGATCGAACGCAGCCTCAGTGGTGCGGACGAGTGAACTAATCTCTGAAGACTTTTGCGATGTTGGATATTATACATAAACGTGTAGTGTTGGCTGATGCTTTATATCTAAATACTGGTGATATATTTGGCTGGAGGAAGCTGTTTATTTGTGCTTAGTGTGGCGACGAGGTGGAGTACAATACTTGATGACAGCTGTATTAATACTATTGTATATACAAGATGTATGATGCACAAATTCTGAAGTAAAAGCATTTTCTCTTTCGGAATAAGCTTGTAAATAAATCGAGTTTAATTAAAAACGAAATAAATAATAAAGTCAGGACAATTATCTTTCTTTCGTTGTATGTAATTTACATAATTAATTTACGGTTAAATAAATTTCGTGTTAAATACATGAAATGCTTTCCTTGAATCACTTTTCTAACTTTCTGTTCATTAATTACTAAAGAAAATTCTATAGATATATATACTCGTGTTTTCAATTCTATTTCTGTGTGCGTATATATATATATATATATATATATATATATATATAT
>NC_068997.1:56831953-56840415 GCF_001194135.2 Octopus bimaculoides | reverse complement strand
TATATATATATATATATATATATATATATATATATATATATGTACCTTACTATGGAACAATGAGAATGGATGCACGACACTGCATTGATGCATAAATATTCTTTATTTGTAGATTAATAAGACAACCAATGGTTTCATGTATTCGGACACACATGTATGTATGAAGCTTTATTTTAGAATGTGAATGTAATTTTTTGTGCGCCTGTTCCTGCTAACTTTATTTATAGAGCACTTTATGTATGTGTGTGTATGTGTCTGTGTGTGTGCGTGTGTATGTATGTCTGTGTGTATATTATCATTTAAATCTGCTTTTTTTTTTACTTTCATTGAACCCACTCAATAATCGTTCTGCACAAAGAAGTATTTTCTTTACGAAATGTTTATCGAAACAATTACAATATGAATAGAGGCATGTATTTATCTGCGCATTGTTATGATGTATGTCTTTATGTATAAGCCTGTATATATAAATATATACATACATAGAGATACATACTATATAATTATCTATGTTCGTATACATATATATAGACACCTAGATGCAGGCAAACTGCACATACTTATCACATTTGTCAGCTTACATACTACCTTTCTATACAATTGTATGTGTATGCCATGTGCGCGTGTCTGTGTTTGCACGTGTGTCTGTGCATGTATACTAGTAGCTGTGTGTGAGTGTGCATGTATGTGCATTCGTGATTGTTTGAAGCAGATTATTGCCTCCTTGCGACTACTTCCTATTGTAACATAAAGAGAAGCTCAGAGAAGTGTTGCTGTAATTCAATAAAGATAACTTAAAGCCTTTAAACAGATTACAGCAGGAAGATAAGAAGACAATGTCATAGAGCTGGGTCGTGAACGGCAGACAGTTATCATGAATGTCTGCATAGCTGAACAGAATTCTTCCCAGAAGGGAAAAAATGTTACAGCAGAGACAATATGAAGAAGAAAAGACATGAGAACAGAGTTCTGCTGCTTCTCTAAAGCAGAATTACACACCTGTGCCTGTCTTTCATACGGAATATAATAGGGGTAGAATGGAAATATAATGGATGTAAACGTGTTATGCCACCTCATCTCCGACTCACACATTCTGCGTCCCTTTCTCTCTGCCTTTGTGCGTGTGTATATAAACTGCATACACACATATATGTGTGTATACATGTGCGTGTGTGTGTCTATGTGTATGTATGTATTTTTGTACATATAGACACATATGTCGAAAATAAGTAATGACATGCGCCAGCATATATATATATATATATATATATATATATGTAAATTCACAGCACTCCCGAAAATAGAGTCAAAATATATATTGAAATATATGTGTGTATGTGTACGTGTGTGTGTGAGCTTGTGTTTATTTGTGTGTGTGGCGGGGCGCGTATGCGTGTATATAATAGATTCTCTTTTCGGACACTTTGTATTTCTAGCAATCAGAATTTCAGAAAAATAGAGGTCTGTTTATCTGCGTGTTTCTTGTGCGTATGTATGTATTCCTACATCTATAAATACGTATGTAGGTTGTAGCATAAGTATATATATATATATACGTGTATGTACACGTGTGTGTGTGTGTGTGTGTGTGTGTGTGTGTCTGTCTGTCTGTCTGTGAGCACATATATGTATATGTATAGGATTAAAAGAACCATATATATTTCCTTAAAGATTGAAAAAGTTCTAAACCTTTAAATAGAAAATAAAGGCACGAGCAACGGCTTTTGTGGTTGCCATTAGCCCACAGTTGCAAGGGTGTTGACCATTGTAGTGACTCTGAACTATTTGCCACTGAAAACTCTAGTTTTTGGTTCAATCCAAAGAAATATAAAATTTAAACGTTTAACAACGTCCCAGTGCTGGTTGATTTCGAGCTGCTGTCTGACTAAATCCACAGTCAACAGGTGACTCATAGGCAGCAAGATATTCGGCATGTAAAATCAAATTGAAATTTAGGCAAAATGTTCATACAATCTTTTAAAATCTATGGAAAGGAATGGCGATCGAGAAGCTAATGCGGACAACTTTACTATAAAATTAAGCTGATTCTTGCACTGAATTTTGTTCTCAAAATGGAATTATTCTTTTTAGATGTAATTCATGAAAAGTGTTTCACCCGATAGAGTAGTTAGATACAGGATAAACAAATATCTGCCATTACAGAACAACATAGCCATATAATTGGCAAAATATTTATAAACGTATATTCGATTAAATGACTGTACACTTATACAGATTACCTATCAATTTGTGACCATCTTGAGTGAGACTACTCGGTAATCACTTTTCCTGTCGTCCTTGACCACGATACATGACTGAGCATTGTGAGATTTAAGCTTTGTCTAGAGCTCGCTGTTCAGCAGTTATTCTGCCTATTCTAGCGGAAATATTCAGACACTGACCAAATAAAATACCACAAAACTACCGACCTATCAATCACAAGTTCAATTCTCCTGTCAGTTATTGTGCAATCGAAATTATTCTGGTGTTGATTGAATCAAATTTACTATTTCATTGTTTGCATTCTGTTGATAGAGAAAAACACTGGAGAAAACTTAACGAAATACTTTAGTTTAACCGTGCTAAAGGGTAAATATCAGGTCAGGCGTTCAGTTTCTTAGAAATAGCAGCAAAATCTTTCTGATATTGTAAAATACTACCCCAAATAGACCATGTTATCAATGTAATTCTTGGCAACAAGATCACTGGAAAAATTCGATAATCATCGATCTACCGAATGAGCGTGGACTTGGGTCTAAGCAGCAACAACCATGAGTAACAGTTTTGCATAGCTTTATCAATTTGTACAATTGTGGCATTATTTCAGTGTTCAGATTCTTTCGTTAACGGTACTTAACAAGTTTTAAATAGGTTTTCTATAAAAGGGTTAAAAGAATGGCCCAGTCTGGTGATCCCTTGGCATGGCTGTAATAAGTTCTCGTCCAGTTCTACGGTTACGTATGTCTCTAAGAAAGTCACTGCATTCTACATTGCACGGTGAAAATTAGATAAGTAGTTTCTTCTGATGTGGCATATAAAACGGGAATCCCAAGAAACTGTCGCGGGTTTACGTAGGCAAGAAGGATTTTGTAAGTCTCACTGGGATTGCTTGCCGCCAACACTGCAAACTAATAGTTTGGGAAAATTATTTTTGAAAGTGTTTTTGTCACATTGTTTAGTTGAAGTGGAAGAAAGAATTTATGAGCTAAATGTCAGGGACTATGGGTAGGAACTAGATGAATTAGTCCTAGTGAAAATGTCAGGGATTGATGGGATTAAAGAGATATGGTTAATGCAAGATATTGAAGAAGGAGGAGGAGGACTCATTTTGTCTATCGCTGACCAGTGTAACAGATAAAGAAAATAATTCCAAGGATGATAATACCGTCATAGTAGGAGAACTGTTGTACCCTGCATGACACTCTCCTGTGTGTTCTGCCTTCTTTACGGCACTACTGCATAACACGAAGAGATGTGTGACTGGCCCACCTACTTTGTTTCATAGTATCAGTTAAAAAAACAAAAAAGCTGATCGGTACGAAAGATCGTGGAATGAAGGTCGAGCGGTCTATTCATGACAACAAGCACCCTAGCCAGGAGTATATTCATACTTTTATCTCATTTGCTTGATTAATATACAAGAAACCAAATTTCTGAAAATATTGTTTTCAGAGAAGACATTGATTTTAATCAAGTAGATTTTTAAGAAATTAAAACAAATATATAAAAATATTTCAGAAAAATATATATAAGATATTTTTTTTTCAATTTTAAGAGATAAAATAGATAAAGTAAACTATTGCAGAAAGTCAGAGATTTCATATTAAACTTTTTTAATTGTATTAAATTATTTTATTATAAATTTTGAATAAAGTATCACAATGGAATTTTTTACTTTAAAGATAAAACTGGCGTTGAAAAATTAAAATAGAATTTGGTTAAAAAATTTAAAAATAATGAAAAAGGAAAGAAAAGCAAATATGAAATAAGAAACAAGTACAAGAACTTAATCATATAAAACTATAAATTAAATTTCTTAAGAGCAGATAAGAAAAGTCGAAAAAGTGAGATGAAGTAAGAAAGAGTAAACAGCTAGAATGTTACAGAGGACAGCATGTATATATATATATATATATATATATATATATATATATATACGTTTGTATGTATTAAAATGTGTGCATTGTAGAAGACATCTTCTCACATAATAGAGAAGCCAAAGTAGTGGCGAACCAGTTTATGCTGAAATACAAGTGAAAGTGGGAAAATAAAAATATATATACATAGGGAATATTAAAACAAAATAAAGGTGAGTTACTAAAAATTTAGAAAAGAAATAGATGCATTATAGTTTAGATTACAGACATAATTTATGAAGATATATGTCTACCTTGACGAGAAAAAATTCTTCATAAAAGTGATTTTCAAATTTTTTTCATAAAATGTGTTCTATCTTTCGATAAAAACAAATCATTAATCACAAAAGGTGGTCTCTACGTCATTTTTACCTTATTGATCAATCCAACCATGCATTGATTTAATTAATAATCTTAATTTTTTTGTTAATTTTCGGTGAATTAATTTTTACATTTTGCTTGTTTGGGTCTTAATGGTTTTCTTTTTTAGCTTTTTATAAGCTTTCCATAATTTATTTTCGTTCTGATTAGAATTGATTTTTAAATGAGGAAGGTTATGTTGGAAGAATAAAGATATAAAGAAAGAAAATACGAAATAAAAAAAAAGATCGAATGTCTAAAGTGACATTAACATTAGTAATCAGTCAGAGATGTATTAACATAGCGCACAACCCCATAGATAGAGAGAGACTGACGGACTGACATGCACACAGATAAAATTAAGGTAGAGAGACATAGGTACACACACACACGCACACACACACACACACATACATGGAGAGAGAAAGAGATAGATAGATATAGATAAATAAATACATACATACATATATACATACATACTTTGACAGGACCAGTCAGTGAAGAAAAAGCCAGACATGCTAGATTCAGAATGTCTGAAACTACACGCAAATGTACACAAACAAAAACACATACGCACATATACACTGACATACACACATACACACGCATATGCACACATACGTACATGTACGCAAATACACACGCTTACACATGAGTCTGTGTGCACATATATAAATAGTTGCTTATGTTTATTTATATTTTGCAGTTATAAATTTTGTTGGTACAGGTTTTTCTTTCGTATCAGTTTCTGTCATTTTGTTTGGAACAACATACTTTCATATTCAAAGTTATTAATCCTTCACAGTCTTCTTTTCAAGACCAAATATAGACATGGCCTCTGAGTCGCTTCTTATGCACTCCGGTCAAATCTTTTGTAGACTTTCTCGTCAAAGCTTTTTCAACCTAAGGTTTCCATGCTGTAACAGGTTCATCAATGAGTACACTTAATAAAACATAGAACAAATGAACGCATAATCATAAACCAATGACGAATAACATATTAAAATACTCTTAAACCAAAATTATTCGATACTACACGGCAAGCATGTAATACGAGAAACCTCAACTGGACGAAGATCAGTTGGACAGGGCTGGAAAAGAACGCGGCAGACAGACAGACAGACCATTATGGAGCACGCTTTCCCACTTCTGCCACTGAAAGTTCTGGTAGGTGTAGTCTAAATCTAAATATAACACAGACACACACACACACGTATACACACACAGACACACACATATATATACGCAAACACACAACCTACTCCCTCACACATATATATATATAATATGTAGATATACATGTGCATGTTTCTGATAGATATGTATATACATATGTATAAATGCATATACACTTAATGATTTATACATATTCATTATATATACATACACATACTCACACACATATTACAGATAGAGTTAAATACTAAAGAAAGCAAGAAGGAGTTAGATGTTTGTATGTATCTATTGAAATGACTATTGGTGTAAATATTTTATGTTTTGAACGATTCACTGAACTCTGAGGTCGCTACTATAATTATTTATCTTTCTAGAAGGTGTTAAACTGAAGTTCAGTCTGACAGTTTGTAAACTTGTGTCTGTTGGCTACCAATGGGTATAGCGGCGAGTAAGACATGGATGAAATTAAAATGGAGTAACCCGGAAATAATCTCACTATGCAGTAGTCATATGAACATGAGAATATATTACACTACGTACCTATCTATACGATGGCATTCATGAACACACACGCATGCGCACACACACGCACGCGCACACACACGCACTCACATAGCCAAGCATTATAGCGTTAACAAACTTCGTCACAAATAAACATTAAACACATTAATATCTACGTCGGCAAATCATAAATTACCTAATCCCATGTGTGTTGTGAGTGTGTGTATGCCTGTTTTTGTATGCGTGAGTAATGTGTGTTTACACATAAATATTCATAAAATTAATCAAAATCAAACGTTTCTAAGCGCACACTATGTGAGTACAAACTGAGGTACGCATGCGCATTTGCACTTAAATATATAATTCTCATCATTTTAGGTCTAATTACCATACTGGCATAGATCAAATGTTTTGACAGCATCCAGTAGATTAGGTAAGCATGGCGTGGCGTTGCTTCTACGGCTGGATACCCTTCATACGACCAACTGTTTTAGAGAATATCGTCGGTACTTCTTTCATACCGTCAGATCAAGGGATGTTGCCTTGTAACATGTAAGGCAAAGGGCTCCCCACAAAAAGGAGCGTGAATAAGAGCGAGGGTAGTGATTATAGGCGATGTGATGAGAGATGAAAACTTTGATGGAGAAAGAATTTAAGTGTTGTAAGAGTCTACTAGTGCAGAGGCAAACAGCGGCAGTGTTAGGGAAGCGTATAATAAGGGGTTAAGATGAAGAGTCCATCAAGTAAACTTAACAAAGCAATGCATAACTAACAAAGGCATTCTTAGAAGACATATACCTAAAGTGTTGCACTGTTGGGACTCATCTACAAGCAGGCGGTTGTCAAGCGAACGCCTTAACTATGTGGCTGCGCCTGAACGTTTTAAAAAGTTACGAGAAAAAATATTTTGGTTTAGAATTCTGATGCAATCATCACCGTGGTTGTTTCTTGTAGCATCATCTAATTCAGTTCGAAAATCAGTCGGCTATAGAAACCACATCCAACATCTTCTTTCAATGCTCTATTACACACGCATGTTATAATGGTTGTGTCGAAGTGGTTTCGTGACAGATATGCCTTGCCACACATATCGAACTCAAGAAAGAAAAGAAACAAATAAGAGAAAAGACAACTGTCAGATAATGTTATGAAACGGTGAAGACGTGGTGAGAGAAATGGTAGTTGTCATCGTCAAAACAGCGACGATGCTGATGACAATGATGGTGCAGAAGAAGGAGGTGGCATGATCTGTATGGTAGTGGTGTTGGTGACGACAAACTGGCTGATGAAGCAGATGTTGTAAATGATGATGGTTATGCTTCCTTATCGTTCTCTGGTGATTTATAAAAATATACAAAGTATCAGCACCAACGTCATTTTTACCATAAAAATCACCATTATCAACATGATAATAATCATCTTCTCCATGATGATGATGATGATGATGATAATAATAATAATAATAATAATAACAACAACAACAACAATAACAATAATAACAAGCATTCTCTTTCCGCTTCCTCTTCATATCATCATCATCGTCATCGTTTTCTTTTTTTTTGCGTTATTAAGTAGTTCTTTTACCAAATTCCACCGAGAATTCTCTTATATTCAATATTTTAGAATCTGATATAATATTCCATCTACGTTTTTCCTTTACCTGATCTGGAAGATATGGTGTTTAAAAATCAAATTAGATGTTTTGTGAAACTTATTATAACATAGAGTTACGAGGTCAAATTTTACTGGAGTCACTTGTTAAGTATTTGCTTCATGGATGTAAAACGAATAGCGAAGGTTTCAGTCAACTGATAAATGTTTTCTACCTCATTATGTAATAATCCCGTGTTCCTCTAAAAGAAATCGTTGCTGTACAAAATGTCTGTTCAATAGAATTTATTTCCATCTCATTTTATATTTGCCAGCAGCAACCATTAGATCGATCTAGTAGACTCACCTGGCAGTCTTTTACAGCCATGTAAATTATTTCTCTTCAAACAAATATTCCACCTTACTGTCAGAGTAACGATATAATGCAATATTTATTTTTTGTCGTATTTCGTTTTTAAGCAATATGACTGTAGTTTAGTCTCTTGAACCTTCTAAAGACACCGTCTTGGAATTATCTTTTTCCACCAGTCTTCTCCAATAATAGATGTCCATCAACATACTCTTGTGTTATCACTCACAATTAAAAACCGAATATTACATTATCAATAAAATTTCAAATTGATTACTTATACGTATATATGTATATATATATATATATATATATATATATATATATAT
>NC_068997.1:56830858-56831913 GCF_001194135.2 Octopus bimaculoides | reverse complement strand
GTGTGTGTGTGTGTGCGTGTGTGCGTGCGTGGTTGTGTGTGTGTGTGTGTGTGTGTGTGTGTGTACATATAATACAAACACAAATGGCGTTTAAAATTGATGACAGCTATTTCTGTAGAATTTTATGAAACCAGTCATAGAAGTTTTCATCATAGTAATGTAATTCGCCATAAAATACGAACAGTTGTCGCGCCAACAGTGCCATGGTAGCAGAGGCCGTGGAAGCTCTACTACTTTTACAACTGTTGAGTGATTCATTTGGCTTTCATCACACTCTAAATAGGAGTGGCATCAAAGTAGTCTTAAAATTGAGTTAGTAATCAGGATATTGGAATGAAGACGAACTTGGTATGGTTAATGTTTAAAGATAATCAGTAAACGTTTGTGGATTGTGGAAATCTAAATTGGATAAAGGGAAGTATTTCAAATTGTAAGTAAGGTTTAAACTGATTCAAATTGTTGTGAACGAATTCCGAAAGAAAAAGTAAAAAGGAGCAGATAATAGTGAAATCAGAACGTATAGACATTTTACAACAATGCTAAGTGTACTGGAGCAGAAGATTTAGTGAAATAAATAGAATCAACGAAAAGTCAGTAAAGTATTTATCAAAAACTGTTGTGACTAAGAGTACTGTAGTAATGAATGTGTACGTTGAAAAGAGTTAGCTGCCAATTGGTCAGAAGAGATAGGCTTTGGGGCGAATCGTTATTGTCTTTATAAATTATGAGTAGCTCGCTTTAAAGGTTATCAGATATTATAAGTTAGATTCATTTTGCTGTGTTTTTAAAAATGAGATTAATAGTCAGTTGTACATGGAGATAATAATATTCAACTTCAGCTAAACTTCTTCATTAAATACATCTTGTCACAAAACATTGTCATTATAGACAACATTATCAGATAGTTCGTCTTGTCTTTTTCCTTTACATAAAGCATTTTGACAGCTAAAATCAGCAGTTATCTCCAGGTGTTTCTCTCCCTTATTTACTCCCCATCTCTTTCTCACACCAACAATCAGATACAATCATATTCATGAGTGTATATATATATATAT
>NC_068997.1:56821089-56830528 GCF_001194135.2 Octopus bimaculoides | reverse complement strand
TATATATATATATATATATATATATATATATATATATGTGTGTGTGTGTGTGTGTGTGTGTGTGTGTTTGTGTTTGTATATATATATATATATATATATATATATATATATTCATACACGTAAGTATATACATATGCACAGACTCATAATAAACACAAATACATATACTCGTATATGAGTTCAATGATAAATAGATATGCACACATATATACACGCATATGTTTTGCGAGAGCATATGTAGCCATTTATCTATGTATATATACACACACACATGCAAGCACACACAGGTTTATACGTACATATACATATTCCCATACACATAACTTAATTTTATCATAATCATGATATTTGTTATTGTAACTATATGTAGTGCAAGATATATGTTCCCCGCCAACTAACTCAAGTCCCGTTATTTGTCTCTTTTGTTCATTTCATTATTTTGTTTGTTCGAATATCAGATAAGTTTTGCTGTTTCTACCTTCAAATGATATCATGGAAATATGGCATCTGAAGACAAAACGGCGATATTATCAGTGAGAATGCAGCTTGTTTGTTAAGCTGGAGAAAGTAAGATAAACATTTCCAATAAACCTACTGAAATATCTATGGAAGTTCATCATCAAAATATAGAAGAATAATTACTTTACTTCTTAGCCATTGATATACTTTACATACAAATACGACCAATTTGTTCTCTACCTCCTATTTCATATCCTCTTCTTTACATTTATTTACTTCTTAATTTCATTTTCATTTTCACCAACTTTAATTATTTTCGCAAACCTCCTGGAATATTCAATCTAAATGCATAGAATAGAATAGACAACATAGTTTCCATGTAAATAAGCTATCTTTTTTCTTGGTTGGGGAAAATCGATGTAAATATAATTTTATGAATGTAGATTAAACTGTCAGGTCTACATGTTTGTGTTTGCTTTTATATTTTTGCTTGGTTCAACTTGAAATATTTATTCACTGAGATTGTTATTCATTTTATCAAATCAAGAATAGAAATAAAATTGACTTCAGTTTTGTATCAGTAATATAAATTTGTGTCATAGATAGTAGATTGTAATTTATTCTAAATAACCTCTGCTATTGAAGCAGCGTCCTCGTGAAAGAAATGTTAAAACGTTGTGACAAGGCAACATATTATCTTGTGGGGGAAGTCTTTGGAAACTAAATTACGGTACGAGGTATTATGGAGTTAAATGGATTTAAATAGGAGCGGGGTGCAATGAATATTAGCGAATGGCTAACACTGCTTTCTTTTTATTTTGGCAAATATAGCAGGCAACTGGAACATGCGTAGCTTTTGCCATATCCAAGTAATTATAAAAACACCTAAATTAACAGTATAATACTAAATTCATTGCCTGATTAAGAATGTAGAATTTGAAGCAGGCAGATGAGTGTGGCTAAGACGGTCTCATGGAAATAATCGCATTTTTTTGTTTAACCACACATTCGGTTACTGTATTTTGGAATTGCGTTGTTCAATCTCTTGTGAAAATAATGCAGGAGATGGAAACTGTGTGGAAGGCTGTCATATACGTGTGTGTGCTTACATAGATACGTACATACATACATGCATACATACATACATGCATACATACATACATGCATACATACATACATGCATACATAAATACGTACATACATACATTCATGCATACATACATACATGCATACATACATAGAAAACGGCTGTCGTTACATAAATACGTACATACATACATACGGTAGAAAGCGGTTGTCGTGTTGAATCCTTTATAATATCAGACGACTCAGGCAGAGCTCAATAAAAGGAGAAGCAAAGAAATACTGAAATCGATATCCTCGACGAAAACTGAAATTAAATTCAATGACTTTTTTGATGCAAAACCAGTAATGTTTAATATATTTAATATTAGTATCTCTTGACCTATTTCATAAACAATATTTTTGTGGTCATTTGATCATATTTACCCTGTGGGCTAATGCGTAGGTCTGGTTCAGAAATCCGTTTCATGAGGTCTCGGCTTTGGTTGCATCGCTTAATGTCCTGGACTTTTCTTTTCCCCATAGCATCAGGGTCGTCGAAGCTCCACGATTAGAATTCCGTAGATAAAACAGTGTGGGTTGTATCTGTAATACGACGGAGGAAAATGAATACATCGAATTTGAATGAGTATATTAGCGCTATAGTAAAGTCACAGAATTGAAAAACAGAGTTAATCCGCATGGAACTAAACTCAATTGATTAGTCGTAAATTAGTTACCTTAAAGAATCTAGTCTTCTCGCTTCCATACTCTCGATGTCTATTGACTTCCGAGAAATTATAGATGTGGTCTCGTTAATATTCCCTTGAGTGTATTAATATGGCTTCAGTTAATCGAAGCTTAATTAATATGGTTACCATTGTCAAATCCATAATAACTATTGATTCTGTGGAACCAAACACTAAAGTGAAATTTTAATAGATCGATTCAAAGCTGTTGAAATGCTGCAGTTTCAATAGTAATGCAGTTATTACTTTAATATCACACACATGGAAACAGAAACAAAACTAAAATATCCTCACCGCAACACAAATTTAACCAAACAAATATGACACTATCAGAGAGAGGTCCTACAATGGTCGAAATAGAAATTCCTTATCAAATCATATGAATCCAATCTAACTGTTGAAATATAATTATAGCTTTATAATTATCTTTCTACAATTAGATTGATTATTACAACTTCTGATAGACGTAAATAAACCTTCCAGCGATGAGGAGAGCGTATCAACTTCGTCGCTTGATTTGCTAAGAATTAGAGGCGAACCTACTTAAGTCAAACCTTAGCAATTGTCATATGCGAAGGACAAGTTGACCAAGCAGTTGTAAATATATGAAAAATTGAGTTGAAGTATTTATGAGGTTATGTCTGCTTGGACACAACATGGGGTAACAAAAATCCTCATTATAATCATCATCATCACTCTCATCATCATCATACTACTACTACTACTACTACTACTACTACTACTACTACTACTACTACTACTACTACTACTACTACTACTGATGCTGCTGCTGCATTTTAGCTTCATCATCAAAAAGCAAGCAGTGCCTTCCGGGCGGTTAGCAGATTTTTTTAAATATTTATTCCAGTTCCCTACCCTTTGAATTCAAATCCCATCGATATCAACTTAATCATTATTTCTCTCCCACCTCTCTCTCCTTCTCTCTCTTTCTCTCTTTCTCTCTCTCTCTATCTCTCTCTTTCTCTCTCTCTCTCTCTCTCTCTCTCTCTCTCTCTCTCCTTCTGTTACTCAGAAGCTGCAACGCTGTGCTATAAGAAGTGTTGTAGAGGAACACTTATAAAACGACTGCGAACTTTCATGCACAGACCGATGTCCAAAATGCTTAGATGGAGGATATAAAAATTGGACAAATTAATAACACGCATTCTAGAGAAGACTTTAGACAAGTTCGTTCTAAAAAACGACAAATATTACGAAGGTTCCTAACACCAATATATCCTGCACGATCTCACGGGAATATATCTATATCTAAACATCACCATAAATAATAGAATGATCAAGTGGATTACTAAGGTTTTTGTTCCTTAAAAGATATATTTAGAAAATATTACTCTTCAATAACATTAATTTTAAGAGTTATTTAGACTCTGTTTATGTAAGTGACGCCAAGATTTCTAGCTCGAACGTTATTAACATTCTAATTTTCTAACATAATCCATTATTATCCAGGATCAATTGTCAGCATAGATTACTTCATGTTAATTATTAGAGCTGTATGCACAGATTTCAACGCGCTGGAAGACAAGCAAGAAACAGGCATCAAGAAGTATTTTGATAATAAAGTACAATGTACACTTAATTTAATTGCTTTTAAAATTTATATTGCATATTTGGTATATTATTTTATTTACATTGTTTTATATATGTGTGTATAAGTATACATATACGTAAGTATACACATAAGCCACATATCTATGGATATTTATATTTACATATATATTTATACACGTTTATATGCATAAAAACACACACACATACGCGCACGCACACATACACATATATATAACCGTATCTAGTTATTAATTTATTTGTTGTTTATTTGAAAATATCTGGTGTAATACCATCGTTGTTTACAGTTTATAATTCCCCAGTTTCTGGAAAGATAGAATCGCTGTTGTTTATAGAAATCGTCTGCTTGTTTTGTTTGCTTCCCAGTCTATACTTTCTTACGCTGCTCAGTTCTTTTTATTAGCTCAAGGTCAAAAGCAGTATTTCATCTTGTTCTGTTTACATACATACATAAATACGGACATATGTATATACATACATATATATGTACATACATACATATATATGCATACATATATACATATACATTTACACTTATACATATATACAAACAAAAATGTGTGTGTGTGTGTGTGTTCAATTTTGAGGGTGTTTTGCTTGTTCGTTTGTTTTTGCTCTCAAAATATTTAAAATATAAAAATCAATGGTGCAGAAAAGTAAGATTTAAAGCAAAAAAATAACATATATATGAAAAAGGAGAATGAAAATAAATTCAGATAAAACAAAAGATAGGGTTGTTGTCATCGTATCAGATTGCAATAAATAATAAAAATGGTTTGTATACCAGGTAAAGTGTATGGTTTGTTAGAATTCTGTCTTTGAAAGTGAGATATGTCAAGTAAAATATCAATCACACATGGATGGTTAAATTTTTTTTCTAAATTTTATTGATGTTTTAATAAACTTATAAAACAAAATTTAAATAAATTTTCTTCCCTAAAAATACTTAGAAATGCAATATTATTTATTTTTCGTTTATTTCAAGTTCTCTGCAAATAAAATAGAAGCATCTTTACCTGACAAATCTTTTTCTGAATAATATTGATGTCTTGCAGATGCGTGTAGTTCTCACCGTGTAATTTTCTTGGAGAATGCACTTGAGACTCTGAAGTATTCATGGCATTTCCAAAGATAACAATTTTTAATAAATCGTATCTTATTGCAAATATCTCTTACCAGAATATTAAATATGTTCAGTCCAAAAGAAGTTCGTACCAAAAGGTGTCGTACCACCTCACTCCAACCCTTTATTGTGTCCTACTCTAAAATCTCGATGTAAAACACTACATCCAGCTCTTCCTACATAGATTATCCTATCTTAATAAATCCTGTGTGGGTCTGTGTGTGTGTGAAAGTATAATAAGACTATTTTGCCACTTGATCGAGGAACAGAATTTTAATAGCAGTGAATCCTGTTAATCTGTCTTTAAATTTACTTGATGGGGCATGAAATTTTCATCTCGCAACTGGGAACTGTTTAATGAAGAAATTTCACTGCAAGAACAAAAGAGGCACAGACAGGCCTTGAAATAAAGTTTCAACTTCCTCAAGGTTTCCTGGTTTTGATTGTTCGAACATTCTCGCAAATTTAAAGCTAGATTCTAGGTTAACAGCTCTTTTTTTAATATACAAACTTCAATCTGCATTCATTAAGGAATCTCTTCATCGGAAATTACACACATGAAATTCACGCACGCATATATACATATACGTATACATACATACATACATACATACATTTTCATACCGGAAAGGGTGAAAGGCGAAGTAGAAATCGGCTGAATTTGAATTAGAACGTAGAGTTAGGGAAAATGCCGCTAAACATTTAATCCGGAGTGGAAAAGATTGTGCCAGCTCACTGCGTTATAGGAAACATTAATTACAATGTGACTCTCGAGGCGATGAGCTGGGGCAATCGTTAGTACAATGCTTCGCGGCATTTCTTTCAAACGTCTTTACGTTATCATGTTTCCCTCTGGATTGTCAATAACTCTAAAAACAGAACTGATGTTATGGATGGATGCGTGGCTCTGAAATTTTGATGATGAAGAATCTTTAGACAAAATATCATTGTACATACTCATGCAGCGAATATTCGTTGATCACCTGGTACCCATTATGAAATATGGCACTTGCTGTGCACAGAATTATATACAGCTAAAATAAACATCTAGACACTTATTGCGAATTTGAGGTGAAAATTTATAAGATAATTTCGTCCTCGAATATTTTATCTGTTGAGGCAATTTCACTGTAAAGATCAGTGAAAGAACGAAAAACAGAAGAATAATACCAGCAGGAGATTTCCTCCCTCTGTGAAAGACATAATTATAAAAATATTGTGAAGTTTATATTTAGTAATAGAGGAAAGTGATAGAATAATATATCAAATATTTCTCTGTAAATATCTCTATAGAGTATAACGTCTGTTGTTTTCCTTCCAAAAGAGAATGAATACATTACTATCTCTCTGTCTATAATGGACATTTGAGACACTGAATTAGGAAAACAATTTGGGGATGTTGAGTTAGGGATAAACGATAGATATGCAAAGGTAGAGATTATTTATAAGGATCTTGAAAGGTACTTCAGATATGATGAGGTAAAGAGAGTTACTATATAAAGTGTTTCTTAGACAAGGCTAAGAAAATAACTTTTTTTTTTCAGGGGATATGAAACCATTTTATGAAATTCCTGAGAGCATTCTACAAAAACAGAGTAATATACCTCCGAAATACCTTTAGGGGTTATGGGAATCCTGTCTAAGGTACACAAGCCATAATTGTGCTCGGGTAGGATTCACTTGTAAACAGATTACTGTTTGAAGGAGAGTGTATTTACAGAAACGGGTAAACTACTCGGTCGACAGCTTCTTATTCCAACACAGGATTGAAACTAAGCAAAACTTTGCAGACTCATTTGTGGTCGGCGAATCCAAATACGAAAGCGTAATAACCAGCCATAGCAGCTGTAAGAGGAAGAAGAAGAAGAAGAAGAAGAAGAAGAAGAAGAAGAAGAAGAAGAAGAAGAAGAAGAAGAAGAAGAAGAGGAGGAGGAGGAGAAGAAAACGATTGGCTACATCAAATATCTCCATATACTCTTCGTACATTTTCTAGCGTACACATCCGACACCAGAGCCAGTTCAGTGTTTATTATGGTGCACAATGCTGCACAATGGTGCACTGATGATGATCTTTCTGGGAAAGTGCACGGGCCAACGCAGATGTTACTTTAACAGCATGGCCTTGGTATATAGGGCTATTACAAAACTGATACATACGGATACTTATATCCGTGCGTGTATATATATGTATATATATATATATATATATATATATATATATATATATATATATATATATATATATATGTAACCACACACACACACACACACACACACATATATATATATAAACATGATGAATAGATAGGGATAAATTATCGAGGCATCTACCTAAGAGCTCTCAGGTAGAGTTCCGACTAACAACAAGTGTAACTTCCATGACAGATATTTCCTTCGATTAATTTAGTTAAATTTATTTTTTGTATTCAATCTCGTTTGATACATAGGTGAAGCTATATTAGAACACTCAGATTAACTGACCTAGTTTAATGTATAGAACTCGCACTTTGGTCCTGGTACTGAGGCTAACACGACGTTCGATACAAACTAAATTTTATAACTATAACCGATTCCAACGTCTCCTCCTCACATTCTATTCGTATCTTAAACAATAGTAGAAGAATGAAATAAAATAGCCATACACAAATAAGGTCAGTTCGACTCTGGCCAAGCCTGTGGAAAGATCCTGAATGATGGTGCATAGCAGAATATTGCGGGTTGCATGTGCATGCAACAGAAATACATGTCGGTCATTTTAACTATGCTGTACAATTAACTGTTAAGCTTATAGAAACATTTGAAGATGTATATATATATATATATATATATATATATATATATATATATATATATAGAGAGAGAGAGAGAGAGAGAGAGAGAGGGGGGGCAAGGAGTTCTTGCTTTCAACAATTTCAGTGCTATCCTACGTAAATCGGTACAACGGCAGCTATTTTCCCTTAAATGTGATATAATAATTGTGAACTTGGTACCAATTAAAATATTTCATTAAAAAGTTTGAGAAGAATAAACAAAGGCAGCACTAACGACTTGGGATAATTAGCATTTAATTAAAAGTATCTTATTATTTTAAGGTAACATCCTTGAAAGTAGAACAAAGACTATTTCTCGCTAAAACTTTAATTAACATTGGTAGTGAGTTGATGTGAGTCACATTTTCACTTGAAAAGTTAATTTTTTTCTTCAGAAAAGCTTAGGGTATCTCAAGGAGCGATGTGCAGTGGTGCTGGTAGTGGTGGTGGTGTTAGCGATGGGGATGTGTGCGTGTGTTTGCAGCCCAGTGTTTTTTTTCTTGTTTTCTTCATAAATTCACCGAGAACAAGTAAAGGAAATCTTCAAACCAGCGGTAGCTCCTGTCTTCTTGTTACTTGGATCTCCTGATGCCAGAAAGAAAAAACAACGAAAGAAAATGACTACATTTTGATTATTTTCAAACATTTCTTGAAATCCTTTGAGTGTAAAGATGCTTCTTGACATTGCCTTCACCTTTGACCTCTTGCTTATCATTATTGTTTTGCCATATTACCATTCAAGTGGCTCTTCATTAGCAAATGCTTCATTCTCCATTTCAAGTAGATCAGATTTGTTTCTTGTAGCCGTTTCAACGTGAAGCTGCTCAACAGGTTAAAGAATTCTTTTTCAGTTTCACACTTCATCATTAGCAATTAAGGCTGGAACAAAGTTTTCGGTCGTCAGTCATCACTGAAAGCCTTCTCTGAAATTCTGATCCCAACATGTTTCATGCTGATCCCATCTCTACCATAAAAAAAAAACTTTACCGTAATCCTCTGAAAGTATGACCGTCCTCCTTATCCGTGACTTTAATTAGTTTGAAATGTGTCTCACAAGTAACAATACTTTAAAAGTTGAGGCACTGAAGAATAGTGGTTGGGTTACGTGGTAAGGAAACCATTTGGGAGATTGGTTGCTAGGTGCCCTTTGCATCATTAAAACTAAAAACCACATCTAAAGGAATGGTTTTTGCTCTCGAAATATTTTTACCTCAGAGTGATGAGAGACCCAGTTTTCTAAATCTAAAGCTCTAATGCAAAACTTTTCACGGGATTTCGATAAAACTGGGAAATTAGTTGAGGTGATACCTTTAAAGTCCCTTTAATTTAGTTTAAATTGGATGCGGTTTGAGTTTGTAGTTTCACGTGCATTTCCAGCGAGTATCAAAATTAAATATTCTTTTGAAGTTTAAAATTGTGACATTTGTGATTTTTGTTTTGCTATCTTTCCATGTCCATCGGATTTTGTTTTTCCAAAAATGTTCTTGTTTCATCTATATTGGACACTTGAGATGCCATGTCATTTTCTCCTTTAATAATGTCTACTAATTTGTATGTATGTATGTATGTATGTATATGCGTGTGTGCGTGTGTAGGTATGTTTGTATTTTTGTACATATTTCAAACCAGCTTCAATATAGATATAA
>NC_068997.1:56820302-56821071 GCF_001194135.2 Octopus bimaculoides | reverse complement strand
GTGTTTTCGTTTTCCTTATATCTATATTGAAGCTGGTTTGAAATATGTACAAAAATACAAACATACCTACACACGCACACACGCATATACATACATACATGCATACATACATACATACATACATACATACATACATACATACATACATACATGCATGCATGGATACATACATACATACATATACATCTACACATACACACACACAAATATGTATGTATGCATGTATATATGTATGTATGTATGTATGTATGAAAATTCCCCTCCTTTTCAATTCATTTTCCCTCCGTAGACATCACCTGTCATGGAAGTCCAAACACCTGCAGAGAGAATCTTTGATCAACGCTTTAATAGTTTCCATTCCTTATTTTCTGCCCTAAAGGCATCGTTAAATTTTAAAGCTGAGCAAACTAACAAGAAGAAAAAAGAAAAATTCCAAATAAATCAAAAGAAATATAAACCACGTAGAAAATATGGAAATCCCTCAATGAATTTTAGTTGGTATCCCCTTACCCTTCAGGACTTATCTATCTATCTATCTATCTATCTATCTATCTATCTATCTATCTATCTATCTATTTATCTATCTATCTGTCTGTCTGTCTGTCTGTCATTTTGTCTGTCTGTCTTTTTGTCTGTCTGTTTGTATGTCTACCTGCCTGTCAAT
The DNA here is from genome assembly GCF_001194135.2 of Octopus bimaculoides. Taxonomy (NCBI): domain Eukaryota; kingdom Metazoa; phylum Mollusca; class Cephalopoda; order Octopoda; family Octopodidae; genus Octopus; species Octopus bimaculoides. The sequence goes on along the minus strand of NC_068997.1, from coordinate 56,820,407 downwards.
CTATCCACCTAATTTCTTCTCTCCGTGCACGCAGAAAGAGATAGATAGATAGAGAGAGAGAGAGAGAGAGAGAGAGAGAGAGAGAGAGAGAGAGAGAGAGAGAGA